>NW_027396703.1:4884-53813 GCF_047715775.1 Aspergillus undulatus | reverse complement strand
ATTAATTATTAATAATAACTAAAGTTATTAAACCCCTTTACTATACTTAATCTAATTTAATATTATACTAATATATAGCTTCTCCGCGCAGGTATATTTCTAGGTTCTAGGTAACTAGGGTTACTCCTCTTATTTTAATTATAGCTTAGAAGTAGTTTATAAATATATAAATATCTTTAAAGTACTATTTATTATCCTAGTTAATTTTATTACCATGACCCTAGCTAATTAGTATATCAGGGTAAAGAAGCTAATATTAACCAGGTATTAGTATATTAGCTTAATAGCTATCTTGGTAAGGCCTGTTTTATTACTAGTAGTAGCGGCAGGTATATTCTAGGGGCTATTAATTATTATATTTATATTTAATACTTGCTGAATAATAGCTATTAATATTTATATTTATATAGCAGAAAATCTAAAAGTTTACTAAGTATCAGGGCTAGTCTAACTAGTAATACTAGAGCCTGCTATCTTAATAATATTAGAAGCTTTACCTAATAAAAAGGTTAAATTAATTATATTTTAATATCCTGCAAAAGAATCAGGGTATATAGATTTAATTTTATCTAGTTTAGGTTTATTAGGTAATCCAAGGCCTTAATATAGACTTTTAAATCCTGGGATAGAATTAATATCTATATTTTATACTAGACCTGTATACTAAGTCAGTATTATAAATATTAAAGTAGCTATAATTAGCTAGATATATTATTTAACATGTAAGATTAGTTTTCTTACTAGTTTTAAGTCTATAATTAGACCCGAGAGTAGATTATCTAATAATCTTATATTATCTAGTTTAGAAGCTGAAGCCGTATCAGGTTATATATAATTATTAATAAATAATAGATACTAGTATATAATATTATATAGTTAACAACAAGTACTAGTAAATATTTAATCACTATAGATCTAGGGGTCTAGGTACTCGTAGCAAGGGTCTATTAAATCTATTATTAGCTTTATAGCTAATATTCTTTTAATATATTATTTTTTATTTATATTAACCTTGTTAGCAAATCCGTGGCCTGAGGTAGTATAGAAATTATATATACAAGCTACTAGGTTAAATATAGTATCTAGGAACGTGATAGGGATAGAAGTTATTATATTATTTTTAATTATAAGAGCAAGGTATATAGTATAATTAAATAATATTATAGATATTAGTATTTATAGAGCTATAGAGGAAAGTATAAATTAATTAAATTAAAAAAATATAATCCCTGTAGTTCAGGGTCTCGGGCACTGCCTACTTTTATTAAGCAGGTTTAGTATATAAAGAGTTTAGTAGGTATTAGGATAGTGGTCTGACTTAATAGTAATTTTAATATAGTTTAATATAGAGTTATATAATCCATGTAATAATATTAATTCTATGTATAATATTAAACCAGTTTAGGGAAAAACTCGGGTTTAAAGAGATGATAATATTCTATATAATTAGGATCTAAAGGCTTGGAGGGTCAAGGACTCTTAGAGGATTAATAAAGGTATTAGTATAAATATAGTAAAACTCCTGACTATAAGGCTTTAAAGGGGAGAACTAGAGATCCCAGGTAATTCCTAGATTAGAAAAAAAGGTAGACATGCTACTATTATAGTGAATTAGGACCTGACAGGCCTATAGTAAAGTATAAAAGTAGATAAGTTAATGCTATTCAGAGACCGCCGGCGGCGGGAGCTAACTACCTAATGCTGACTAAGAACTGAGTCATCAGGGAAGACCGATATAGCGAACTGTGCACACTGCGTGACATCTATCTAATTTATCTAATTTATCTAAATAATCAGATCTCTACAGAGTATAGGAGTTGTATTAAATATTATATCAAGCTTGATATCTTAATAGAGTATCTTATTAGATAGATATTCTTGATAAACTACTATTATATTAGCTATTATCTAGCTTTTATATTCTAATTAGTATAATAGGTTTTATCTAATCATAATCTATTCTTTTAATACCTTTATAACTATACCTAAGAAGTCCCTGATCATGTACATGTCCTGTACTTCAGGAAGATTATAGGATTTTATTTTATAAATACTTTTGAATTTAGTAAGCCAAGCTTCAGGATTTAACTACTTGATTAATATTAATCTAGCTTGCTAATAGTATTAAATAGCTATTATCTAGGGCTCCTGGTTATTAAGAGCAAATTACTTTTTTAAAACCTTGAAGACCTTGTACAGTAACTCCTTGTTAAACGTATGGTTTGATTTCATGAGATAGATGTTGTCTTCCTATCTCGAAAGGGACGGACCCACAGAAGAAGCGGGATCGCTGACTAAGATATGAGTAATCACTAGTAACGCACCTTGATGGCGACAACACCTCAATATCAGGCCATGCGTGCAACACTCCTGGTTATTAACTTTAGCTAAGTACTTAGTAAATTATAAATAGCTTTATTAATTATAGCTATTTCTTGTTTAATTCACTAATAATAGGTATACTTGATTTTAAATATCTTGATCTCTATAGATATCATAGTATTTACAGGAATCTTGGGTTCTTTAGGGATCTCTTCTAGCTTGCTCTCTTACTTACTAGGATTAATATATCCCTATACCTTGCTTAGTAGAGTAATTAACTTGATATCTTTAATCTAGCTCTGCTAGTTATCCCTTGTTCTAAGGATAACCAAGACCTTCGCGGCAGGCTAGTATTGGAATATTATATTAATAAATCAGGTTACTCTAGTAGTCCAGTATCTAGATAATATCTTTGATAGCTTGACAGGGAAATTATCAAAGGTTTAAATAAGAATAAGTTAATCAAGGACCGGGCTTATAATTATAGGCATTAGTCTAGGTATAAATTACTTGATATTAACTACTAATAATATTAAAGAATAAAGGTCTGATTTCTTAATCTAGCTGCAAACAGTGGTTTAAATACATAGATAATAATAAGCAATCTA
The DNA here is from genome assembly GCF_047715775.1 of Aspergillus undulatus. Lineage (NCBI taxonomy): Eukaryota > Fungi > Ascomycota > Eurotiomycetes > Eurotiales > Aspergillaceae > Aspergillus > Aspergillus undulatus. The sequence goes on along the minus strand of NW_027396703.1, from coordinate 50,883 downwards.
GCCGGAAACAGCAACTAGAAGAGACATAACTTTTTGAACGGTGGCAATAGCAGAAAATTTCTGCATAAACCTCGGTGATCGGAGGTCATTAATCCGATATCCTAAATAGACAGGTCGTACGGTCGACACATAACATGCACCGTGTAAGGGGGCAATATGTTTGTGCTAAACTATACCGCGCCGTATGTACATGAAGGGTTCGTTGAAGGAGGAAAAGATAGATAGTCGTGTGTGGAAAAGGTAGGAGGTAAGCGAGGGTGGGTCTTCGTACGAGGTCACATGATGACCGAGTAACAACAACTGAAGAGGTGCCTCGTACGAGGAACCCATGACAGTAATATCCTTAAACTAATATAATAATCTTTTTTTATTAGAGAACAGGATATAGATCTAGCTCTATTTCTTTATTTATAGCATGGAGGTTAATTATAATATATTTTTTTAGTTTACTTAAAATAATTTTTTATACTATAAAGATAAAATATATTAAAAAGATATACCTATAAATTTTTAATAGCTTGCCTGAGGTAATTAATAGGTCAAAAGTTTTATTAATAAATTTATAATCTTACTAGCCTAGTTAATAAATACAGGGAGTTAGTAAATAATTCTCCTAATCTATTTTTAGTAAAATTTATATTTATTATTCTTCAAGAATATTAATAATATATTTAATAATTAACCCCTAAATATTATAGTACTATTTAATAACCTAGTATAACTACTTAATAATATTACTAGCTTCTCTATATATTATAATATTATTTAATAAGATAGTAGTTTAATCAAGATCTCTTAAATTTAATAATTTAGGTAGAACCTTTTTAGTAGGTTCTTTGCGTTTATTAATATTTACTATACTTGAATTATTACTTGTTTAATATACCAGTAATAACCAAGAAGCTATTAGTTAAATTTAGGTCTAGGACAGGAAGGTTAACCTAATAATAATATATTTTATTATATTTAAGCTAGTTCCGTGATTTCAGGCTTGGCCTTAAAAACTAATATATATTTAAAATTAATAATTATATTAATTTTAACTTTATAAATAACTATAATTAGTTCTGAGGATTTATTAACTACTTTAATAAAAAGTTTATATTAACTAGATAATTATATATAATAAGACCTTTAGACTAAGCTATAAGTATAAATAAGAGGTTTTTATTTAATAAGAATATAGTAACCAGGATTTATCCTTGGGAATAAGGGGGTACTATAGTCTATTTAACTAAATAAACAGGTATATCAATAATTTAATAAAACTTTATTTAGTAAAAGATAGGGAAAGTTGAGTTCTCGCAGGACCTAATAGAAATAATATTTTTATTAAAATTAAATTTAAAGCCTTCTTGTATAAATACTTTAGTTATAACTAGCAAGTTTAGCTTTATATTATTAATTAGGTAGGTATTTAGTTAAATCTTTGTAAATAATAAACTATACCTATTATTCTTGTTAAATAAGGCTAGAAAGTAAAGATTAAAGCAAGTAATTTAATCTATCTAGTAAAATAATCCTATACCTTTAACTAAAATAAATTATTTAATATATTTAACCCTGATTCCTGGGATTACTTCTAGGAAAGCTGTATTACTAATAGTTAATAAGTATTTATAGAGTATTAAAGTATATATTAATATATATCTTAGTAATATTAATACCTGTTTTAATAATAATACTTCTCTAAGTTTATAGTAGAGAGTAATCCTTAGTTTAGCTAGATTTAATAATATAGTCTACTTATATAGTAGAAGTAATAATCTCTGCCTTGCCTAAATTAATAAAAAGTATAACTAGTAGCTAATTAGTATTATCTTTTGATCTAGAATAGCTAGGTAAATACTTATATAGTATATTTTAAAAAAGGAATCTAGAGTTATAAAGTTCACAGGTAATAATAAGTATAAGTTTAACTTAAATAGATTAAGCTTTAATAGTAAAGCCATTGTGCCTGATATTGAGGTGTTGTCGCCATCAAGGTGCGTTACTAGTGATTACTCATATCTTAGTCAGCGATCCCGCTTCTTCTGTGGGTCCGTCCCTTTGGAGATAGGGGGAGAATATCTATCTCATGAAATCAAAACTATATATTTAATAATAGTAGCATGTCCGGTTTATCCAGTTCTTATTGAATTTTATTGTCTTTGATTTCTGAATTACTTTATTTATCAAGTTCTTGCTTTATTTGCTGTTATATAAGTTTAGATATACTTGCTAACCTTATTTTACTACTCCTGTATTACTATCTCAGGCTCTCCGAGCTGTAGTAGCTTTATTTATTAAACCCCTTAACCTTGCCCTACTGATATTAAAACATCCTTGCTCCCTACTGTGTTTAGAAAAGCTAGTATATTAACTTTCTGTATATTAATTCTCTAGTAGCTTGTATACTAGTAAATTTAATACTTATATAATTAACTTCTTTAAATACCTTACTGCCATGTCTCCCTAGCCCGCTTCAGCTAAGTATTATTAATTTCTTATTAATTAAAGTCTTGAATATTTAATTTTATACCTAGCTACTAAAGAATTCCTATAGCTAGTTAGTACTTATTAAATTAATAAGACCAGCAAGTATCTCGACTAGATTAGTAATAACTATATTAATTATAATATCAAGGACCCTGTTAAACTACTTGGTTATATTCTATGCTCCTATTTTACCTTAATAGTATTAATATCTCGCGGCAAGTAACCTCGTGAGCTAGTTAAATATATTAAAATATATAAAATATATCCTAAGTCATGAGAATTATATATAAATATATCCTGTAAAGCTAGTAAATTATATAATAAACCTTAAGATATTACCCTAACCCCTCGGGCTATATCTCCGTGCTATATATTACTAGCTATACCAGCTATACTAGCTATACCTACCTTGTTATTAATTAACCCTTTATTAACTAATCTACCTACTATTTAACCTGCAAGTTAGTTTACTACTTAAACTAACTATAAGCCTCCTAAGAAGAAGCTCTTACTCTTTTAATAATTATTTAATACTTCTAATATCTAATCTAAATCAAGACCAAGCTCTAGTTCCGAGCTTAGCCTTAGCGAGCTATTTATTAATAATAGCTAGAATAAACTACCTTATATTACAGGATACTAACCTGTCTTGCCTCCTGGTTTATAGTCTTGATTAGATTAATAATATTAAACCTGGTATTATTATACCATGTCAGGAAGTAATACTGCCGGTTTTAACTATAGCAGCCCTTTAGATAATACATAAAACTTTAAATTCCCTACTTATAAATTATATAATAAGGTATAGCCTACTATAGCTAATCTCATGCAAATATTATAATAAATACAAGCTTTAATAGATAATAACCAAGCCATGATAAATACTTGTTTACAAGTAGTTAAATAGTATCTAAGCTAGTAACCTTCCCGACCTATTTTACTTAAATAATACCTGGGTTATTATTTTTACTTTTATTAGCCTTAATCCTGCTACTATGCTAGTCCTGATCCTTCGGATCCTAGTAATATTCTACAGACTATGGCTATTCTTTTTCCTGTTATTAATAGTAATAGTTATACCAGAATATAAAAAATAGAAGAAATCAGATATTTCTAGCCTGATATATTAAATAATATTACTATAAAATAGATTAATAATACTATGTATTATAAAGATATAAATATCTTTATTAATTAGATATATAATATTATTAACTATAAAGGAGAAGATATAGTCCAAGCTAATATCCAGGCTTATTTATATAAATCCATGTTATATTAATTTATTTCTTAACTTACTAAAATCAAAAAGCTAGCCTTGTGTTATAACTTACTTAAAGAAGGCTAGCTTAAGTTTTTAGTTAAATATTTTAAGCCTAGCTTATAGATAGCCCTATAGAAGCTTACCTATTTATCCTATACCTATAAAAATATCTAGAATAGCAAATCTCCCTAAATATTTACTAAAGATATTATATATTATTATTATACTACTGAGATTACTAGCTCCTTTAACTAGATAAGTATAATCTAGAATTAGCTTAATCTATACCTGTAATATAATATCCTTAAATTAATTACTAATATTATAATAGCTTAGTTCCTTAAAAATCTTAAAAAATATTAGTATCTTTAGTAAAATATCTTTATAAAGTTTAATAATTAATAGAACCCCTATTTTACCCCTTCTAGTACTAGTAATAATAGTCCTAAACCTATAAATTTAGATCAGAATTGCTACCAAGGTCCCTAAAGTAATAGTTATTAATAATAGGCTAATTATCCTAGTTACTAGCTATATAGTTACCCCAGGCCTCCCTATAGCCTAATATATTTACTATACTATTAACTACTACCCTATCTACTAAACCAAGCCTAGTATAGGTATCAGAGACCTTTCAGGCTATAATAATTATAATAACCTTATAGGTAATCTTAAATATAATTAAACCTGAATATAAATACCTCTTTAGGGTTTCTACGCGATAGGCCCCTTATAAGCAGGTATACCTAGGATAATTAATAATATTAGAACTAGAGGCCTGATACTAAAGCTTTTATTATTAAATAGTTTTAAACTTAAACTTAGCCCTAGTATAAGGCTATCTATCAAGATATTATTTAATCTAAATACTTAGCCTATTAAGCCTTTACTAAATATTATAATATTAATATTTTTAATACTTATTATACTGGTAAATCTCCTATCAAGGGTATAATTAAAGATCAAGACTTTAATAATATTAAAGAACAGGAAAATATATTCTATAGCTATTCTAAGGCTTTCAAGACTAAATACTAAGATATAAAGCCCTTTTTAACTATAGATAAAAATATTACCTAAAATAATACTAGGAATATTATTAATAATATTACTAAGATTATTATTACTTATTTAAACTATAACGCGAGTTTTATATTAAATAATTTATTATATAAGTATCTATAAGCTTTGTGCCCTGGTAAAACTAATTCTAATAAAACTAATATTATTATATATCATGTTTTACTTATTACTTTATTATTAGAAACTTATATTATAAAGCCTGAGAATTTATTAATACCTGATATATTACTACTATATACTTAGAAAAATATTACTATAATAGTTAGATTAAATATAACTAAATCCTATAAAGAGATCTGCCTTAATACTAGTTATTCTTAGTTAATTAATAATACTACCTTCCTTTAGTTAATACCTAGAATAATAATTAGCAAGGCAGCTTATCTAATTTATATTAGAGGTATTAATTTAATATATAATTTTAATATCTATATTATATTCCTGGTCTATTTTCTTATAGTTATTAATAATACTATTTAACTAACCTTTACAAGGCTTATAGTTATAGTCTATACTATTAATAAGATTAATACCAAGCTATTACTTAGTATAAAGATACTAAATTACCATGAAATTATTCTTGATTATAATAGAGAAATTAGTATTATTTAGTTATACTAAAATCTAACCTTTCCTATTTACTATTATGCTAAACCCTATTAAATTACCAAGATACTAGTTTATATATAATAATTCTATTTTCTGCCTGCTTACTCTATAGGCTATATTCTAGTTAAAGTAAGAAAGACCTTGCTAGATAAATAAGATTTTATTTTTAAACTATTTTTAACTACCCTATTTAACTAACTTAATAGCAAGATTACTATTTATATATACCTTGTTAACAGCGAGCTGTTATTTATTCAGGCTATTAATAAGATATTTAATAATATTATTATTACTAGATATACCTGTTTAGGTATATTATTAGATTTAAACTATATTATAACTTATCGTGCAAGAATTAATATAGCTATACTTGCTCGTGGAAATACTTTTATATCTTAATAAAGCCTTGATAAAAGCCCTCCAAAATTATACTATTAATATATTAGATATTAAATAGAGCAGGCCTACTATATTATTAAAATTTTAATTAAGAAATAGATAGAAAGCTCCAAGCATGTTAAATTATTAGAACTATTATCTATATATAATATCTTGTTAGATAAGGCTATTATATTACCTAATAGTATTACTATCTATTACAGAGGTAATCATGATATTATTAGCTAATATTAAGATATTATTAAATCTTTTAGTATCTAGGTTAATAAATTAAATATAGGTATTATTAATATTCCTGAAAAATAATAGATAAAGGTACCCCTTAAGGAAGGCTAGGAATAATATATCCCGTGACCCTATATTTATTATTAATTTAAACAAGGTTAAGCCTTAATTAACAAGACCTTAGACCCTCTCGCTAATACTAGAAAACTTGAAATAATAACTAGTTATACCCTTATTAATTTCCCTATTTTTATAGTCTATTGCCTGGTTTTTAACCTGAAATAGTAAAAAATAGTTAATAAAAAATATATTATTATTAACTTATATAGAATAAATAAGGAGGTAATCCTTAATTACTATTTTATATCTATATAGTAAGAGATCTTAGTACTTGTCCGTGGTTATAGCTATATCTTTATTATTAACGCGGCCAAGTTCTTCTATTAATAACTAATTTAATATAATTATTAAAATTAGCTTGCTATAATTAGTTATAGAGGACAGGAGGTCTTTAATATAATAATTATAGGATTTATTAATTTAGTCCCTTTTATATAATACTAGATAACTATTTATTTATATAATTTTAGATCTTTTTATTATACTTATATTAATAATATAATTATTATATTTTATATATTAGATAATTACCTTAAATATCTAGTTATAGTTTTCTTAAAGCTCCAAGACTTTAATATTAAAATTAAGTTATTAAAGGCCTTCTTAGGATTTCTATTAATCTAATTACTAGGCTAAAGAATTAACTTACTAGGTCTAATTATATTTACTAAAAAATTTAAGGCTATCCTCGTGCTCTATTTCCCCGAAATACTCAAGGATCTTGAGTACTATACTAGTTTAACTAGCTAGTTTTGTTTAAAAATTAAGAACTATATTAAACAGATTTAGCCCTTCTAAAACTATAAGACTATATTATTAAAAGGTACTCTATTCAAGGGATAAGCTTGCAAGGATTATATAAAAACTACTTATTTAACCAAGCCTACCCTAGAAAAGATTATTTTATTTAATAATATCTAGTCTAAATTCTAAAAACCAAATTTCCTTGTATACTTTAATCCTGAATATATACTCTATATTAACCTTAATATATTAATCCTAGGTTATAATATTATTATTTACCACCTGAATATATCTAATAACTAGAGTCATGAAAACTAATCTATATTACTATCTTAAATATAAATATAACCTATTATATTTCTAAGCTACTCTCTAACTAAATTAGAGAAAGCTTACTAGCTAACTAAGCTAGAGGTCTTGTATTTAGTTTAATTATTATAAAAGATTTATTATCTTGTTAAAGTAGCCAAGAACAGTATTATTATTTATACTAATTATTTATTAATTTATAGTATTACTAAATAGATTTTATTTAATACTATTACTCTTGAGAAGATAAACCTATACCTGGTTAGAGTAAGTTAATTTATTTAGTAATTCTATATTAATATCTATTATAAGCCAGGAAAGGATAATATTATCCCTAATATTTTATTATATTTATTTTATAAAGGTAGAATTATTAATCTATTTATACTTGATCTTGATAGATTACAAGCCTATATTACTACTACTTTTATAAATAACTAAAGTATTATCTCGGGTATTAAATTCTTAGATAAATTCAAGGAATATATTTAATCTAAATATTTTAAGGATTATTATATTTTTATAATCCTGTAAACCTTTCAGGATAATCCTGATACTAATTTATTTTATATATTATAAGATAGTTTACTTTATTTCATATATTATAAAGTTATTATTTATCTAGATACAAGTAAAATAGACTTTATTTTAGATCCCTAGCTATACTTACCTTACTCTATATATCACGAGCTTTTTAAAATAATTCATGATAATTCTAATTACCAAGGTATTAATAAATATCTTAAATATATAAAAGGTATCTTATTATACCATGGTTAATATATATTATATAAATATATCTTGAAATATCTAACATGTCTAGAGAACTAAACATGTTATTATTAATTATATAGCTAGCTTTAGCTAATTATACCTTATCTTGTACTATTTAACCTTATTTCTATAGATTTTATATTAGCTCTCTTAAAGAACTACTTTAGCCCTATAGGTAATATAATTAATTACTCCCTATTAAATAATCCTAATATTAATACTTTTAACATGTTACTTGTTATTATTAATAAGTTTATAAAATAAATAGGTTTAATACCAGGGAAGAGTACCTAGACTATTAAGTAATAGGGTTTTACTCTAGCCTAGTATATAATATTATATAACTGGGGTCTGCCTAGAGGATTTATATTAGACCAAGACTAAAAATTTATATTTAAGTTTTAGCAAGGAATATTTCATGCCCTATACTATAAGTAATATTTTACTATAGTATTTTATCCCTAATCCAACGGGTAAACTAAACACATGATTATATCAGTAAAAATTATATTTTAATATATAATTATACAAGGTATTGCCTGGTTAACTTAGATATTATTTATTATATTAATAATTAATAGGTTAAAGAACACGATTACACAAGAAATACTATATAAATTATTATTTAGAATTAACCTCTATATACCTTGGGACGTGTTAAGACATGTTTTTATATTAAAACAAGACTTTATTATATAGTTTAATACAGATAAAGTACTGAAATATACTATAATATAAATAAAAATTATTTATAACCGCAAGTATAAATTAATTAAATTTAATATTAATAACCAAGTTTATCTATACTTATATTATAGCTATTATCTAATAATTCTGCCTGGCTTTTCCCCTAAGTTCTCGAAACAATATACTAGACCCTTTCCTGTTATTAAGAGAATTAGTTATTTAATATATTAACTAAGTAAACTACCTTCTATATAGTAAATCTATCTAATTATCTTAGTTACTTAACTAGAACCTGCTCTATTAAATAATTCTAACCTTTATAGATATAACTATATTAAACCTGAACATGTTATTAATAAATACTATCCTAATAAAGATAATAAATAGGAGGTTAACTAGCTTCTTGGTTATTATACTTAGTGCTATAATTAAACCCGAAAACCTGTTCTTGAATATCTAGTTTGCTAGCATAGATACTTAGCTAATAATAATAAATAGGTTTATATTAATAATCTAGCTAGATCTGAAGAGTTAATAAAGGAATATAATAAAGTATATCTATTTAACAAGGATAAGAATTATTGAATACTTTCTTATTATTAAGGTTTGACAAGGATATTAATATCTTATCTTTGCCCCTATTTATTGCATGCATGGCCTGATATTAAGGTATTGTTACTATCAAGGTACGTTACTAGTAATTACTTATATCTTAGTCAGCGATCCCGCTTCTTCTGTGGGTCCGTCCCTTTGGAGATAGGGGGAGAACATCTATCTCATGAAATCAAAACCATACGTTTAACAGCCATGCTTATTATTAAATAACTTGTTTTTATTTTTAGCTATAAAAGCTTGCTTATATTTAACTAGTTTAATTATTACAGGTAATATTAGCACGGGAGCCTAAATATAATAAACAGGAACTAGGAAACTTATTAAGGAAATCAGGATAGATATATAATATATAACCAAGGTATATTTAATATTAAAAAATAATAGAATATCCTGATTCTACTCCTGTTTATTAATTAATATTTTAGTAATATAAGCGCGGGGACTATTTTAAAATTATTAATTATTATAGTAATTACTCTAGTAACTACTATAGTTTTTAGTTTTATTAACTAATCTATTTACTACTTTACTAAGACTCTAGTTATGATATAACTGCTAATTTAAATTCAAGTAGTTTAACAGGGTATTTAACTAGAATTATATATTTAGGGAGTAGAATAAGTTTAATTAATAAAATTAATAGGCTTGTTACAAGGGTATTTCATTATTTTCCTGTTAATTAGCTTTTCCCTTTACTAGATATACTTTATATTTAGTTTATTTAGCTAGACCTGGAGCTAACTACCTAATACTGACTAAGAACTGAGTCATCAGGGATGACCGATATAGCGAACTGTGCACACTGCGTGACAAGATATCAGTAATTAATAATAAAGCTACTAAGGTATAAATACTAAAACCTAGTAAAAGGAGGTAGTAGTCTGCTTGTTTAGAGTATATAATATAATTTCTTGTAGGTAGTTCAAGGAATATAATTATAGAACAGCTTGGAGAGGTAAAGATAAAGGGGAAGAGCAGGGCAAGGTTAATAAATTAGTTAATTAGCTTGCTTTAGCAGGAACTGGGCTATAGTAAAGTAGAGGTACTTGCTGTTATAGAGGCCTAGTTTAATAAAGCTATATAATAGATAGTTAAAGGGACCTAATATATCCATAATCTTCAAGAGCCTGGAGATAGACCCTGAAGCGAGGATTTAATATCAGAAACCTAGAATTATTAATAATTATAATAGGAAATAGATACTGAATTAAAACAAAGGTAGTCCTGAATAATTCCAGATATACTACTACTATAGGAAGCAGTTTACTAATATATCATGAAGTTGTTATTGATCTGAGCTAGCTCGAAGCCGTAACAGTTAGAAGAACTAATATAGCTGACTAAAACATGACTTAGCCAGCTGAATAACAAGAAGATTAATAGGCATATGACAATCCCTATAGTTCAGGGTCTTGGGTACTGCCTACTTTTAATAAGCAGGTTTAGTATACAAAGAGTTTAGTAGGTATTAGGATAGTAGTCTAACTTGATAGTGATTTTAATATAGTTTAATATAGAGTTATAGGCAGCAATTCATGTAATAATATTAGTTCTATATATAGTATTAAACTAGTTTAGGCAAAAACTCGTGTTTAATAGAGAATAATATTTATATAATTAGAATTTAAAGGCTTGGAGGATCAAGGACTCTTAAAAGATTAATAAAGGTATTAATATAGATATAGTAAAACTCTTAATTATAAGGCTTTAAAGGGGAGAACTGGAGATCCCAGGTAACTCCTAGATCAGAAAAAAAAGTAAATATACTACTATTATAGTGAATTAGGACCTGACAGGCCTATAGTAAAGTATAGAAATAGATAAGTTAATACTATTCAGAGACCACTGGCGGCGGGAGGTAACTACTTAATACTGACTAAGAACTAAGTTATCAGGGATGACCGATAATATAGCGAAGTGCGCACACTGCGTGACACCTTTTAATTAATTTATATACTTGTTAAATCCCTGATAGCTTACTAGTTATATATTAAGTAGAATATTTTATTATTTAACCTGTAGGGTATATAAAAGCAAGGTTTACTAATTATAACTAGCTTGCTAGTTTCAGGATTATCTACAAGGTCCTGCTTTATTATCTTAATATTAAGTTTAACCCGGGGATCCTTGGTGTAGGCTTTATAAATCTAGTTATTAAATTTATTAGAATACTAATTTCTAATAATAAAAGTCTTATCAAACCTAAAGGCTATTAAAATTTATTAATAATAGGAAAGCTTGTAGTAGGTTAACTATATTAAGATTAATATTATTTAGAGAAGATTTACTCTTAATTTATAGTAAATAAAATAGTATATTAATTATAATATTTATATAACCAGGCTTATAATAAACCTGTAGATTAAATTATAATATATACTAGAAAGCCTAAATTAACTAGAGATTTAAGTATTCTAGTATTACTATATTTAATGATATCTATTTTATAATATTAATAGTAGAGGAGTAGTTAATATAAATAATTAAAATAATAATTATAATCTCTAGTAGATACCTAATCTTTTAAAATATTTATATTAAATATAATACTTCTAGCTTTATTAGCTAATTAGCGAGTTTTAGCTAAAATTAGAAATTAAAATAGGAAAAAAATTAGTTTAACTTAAATACTAGGAAATAAAATTAAAAGATTTTTATAAATTTATTCTTTAATAATATAATAAATAATTATATTATAAGCCTTTCTAGATATATCAAGATTAATATAGAGCTATTTTGTAGGATTAAAATATATTAAGAATTTTGGATTACTAAATTCTTTTTATATATTATTAAATATAGCAAGCTCTACTAAAATAAGATTAATAAATTTAACTAATTTTAAATATTTAGCTCTACCCTAGCTACCCTTTGCTAGTATTTTTTAAAATAGTATTACTTTCTATTATTATAAGGGATCTATTTACTTAGTAAATTATTTAATACAATAGTAAAAATACTTAATAAGACTAAAATAATACTCTAAATCTTTTAAGGTCTCAAGGAATTTTAGGGTATAAATAATAGCTAGATTTTTTTAGAGGTATTAAGTCCTAGTATATTAATATATTAGTTTAATAGTTATATTAATAAAAAATTAATAAATATTTTTTATAATTTAAATTTTATATTTAAGTTCTTGAGCTTGCTAAAGACCAAATTTAGATATTTAATATATTTATTTAATATAGGTAATACTATAATAATATTATTAATATATACTTAGGAAAACTTTTTAAATTTAGCTAGATATAGATTTATTTACCTTTAAATATATAGAATAAAATTAATAAAATTTATTATAATAATATTAAATATCTCCTAGTTATAATAAATTATTATATTTAATTAATTTTAATACTCTTATTAAATAAGTTACTAATAGAAGAATTTGCATATATCTATTATAATAATATAGTAATATCTTTAAACTAATATAATATTTTTTTATTAAAAAACAGGATATAGATCTAGCTTTACTTCTTTATTTATAGTATAAAAATTAATTATAATATATCCTTTTAATTTACCTAAAATAATTCTTTATATTATAAAAATAGGGTATATTAAAAAAAATATACCTGTAAGCTTTTAATAGCTTACCTGAAATAGTTAATAAATTAAAAATTTTATTAATAAATTTATAATCTTACTAGCTTAACTAATAAATACAAGGAGTTAGTAAATAATTCTCCTAATCTTTTTTTAGTAAAATCTATATTTACTATTTTTCAGGAATATTAATAATATATTTAATAATTAATTTTTAAATATTATAGTACTATTTAATAACCTAGTATAGCTATTTAATAATAATATTACTAGCTTCTTTATATATAATAATATTATTTAATAAAATAGTAATTTAATCAAGATTTCTTAGATTTAATAATTCAGGTAGAACCTCTTTGGTAGGTTTTTTATTTTTATTAATACTTGCTTGCTATACTTGAATTATTATTTATTTAATATACTAGTAATAATAAAGAGGCTGCTAGTTAAATTCAGGTCCAGGGTAAGTAAGTTAATCTAATAATAACATATTTTATTATACTTAAGCTAGTTCTATAGTTTCAGGCTTGACCCTAAAAATTAATATATATTTAAAATTAATAATTATATTAATTCTAATTCTATAAGTAACTATAATTAATTCCAAGGATTTATTAACTACTTTAATAAATAAGAAGTTTATATTAACTAGATAACTATATATAACTAGACTTTTAGATTAAGCTTTGAATATAAATAAGAGATTTTTATTTAAGAAAAATTTAATTTTTATAATAACTAGGATTTATCCTCGAGAATAAAGGGGTATTATAGTCTATTTAACTAAATAAATAAATTTATTAATAATTTAATAGGACTTTTCTTAGTAAAAAATAAGGAAAGTTAAATTCTTGCAGGACTTGATAGAAATAATATCTTAATTAAAATTAAATTTAAAGCTTTCTTGTATAAATATTTTAATTTCAACTAGCAAGTTTAACTTTATATTATTAACTAAGTAGGTATTTAGTCAAATCTTTATAAATAATAAATAAACTATATATATTATTCTTGTTAAATAAGGCAGGAAAATAAAAATCAAAGCAAGTAATTTAATATATCTAGTAAAATAATCTTATACTTTTAACTAAAATAAATTATTTAATATATTTGGCCCTGATTCCTGGGATTACTTTCAGGAAAGCTATATTATTAATAATTAATAAGTATTTAGTATTAAGATATATATTAATATATATCTCAGTAATATTAATACCTGCTTTAGTAATAGTACTTTTCTAAATTTATAGCAGAGAGTAATCCTTAGTTTAACTAGATTTAATAATATAATTTACCTATATAGTAAAAATAATAATCTCTACCTTGCTTAAGCTAATAAAAGGTATAACTAGTAGCTAATTAGTATTATTTTTTGATCCAGAATAGCTAGGTAAATACTTGTATAATATAACTTAGAAAAGGAATCTAGAATTACAAAATTTATAAATAATAATAATAAATATAAGTTTAATTTAAATAGATCAGGCCTTGATAATAAAGCTCTTATTATTAAATAACTTATTTTTATTTTTAGCTATAAAAGCTTGCTTATATTTAGCTAATTTAATTATTAAAGGTAGTATTAGTATAGGAGCCTGAATATAGTAAGTAGGAACTAGGAAACCTATTAAAAAAACTAGAATAAATATATAATATATAGCTAGGGTATATTTAATACTAGGTAATAGAGTATCTTAATTTTAGTTATATTTATTAATTAATATTTAGTAATATAAGCGCGGGGCCTGTTCTAAGGTTATTAATTATTATAGTAATTATTCTAGTAGCTACTGCAGTTTTTAGTCTTATTAATTAATCTATTTATTACTTTATTAAAACTCTAATTACTATTCCTGTAATATAACTATTAATTTAAATTTAAATAGTTTAGCAAGGTATTTAACTAGAATTATATATTTAGGGAATAGAATAAGTTTAATTAATAAAATTAATAAACTTATTACAGGCGTATTTAATAATACCTAGGGTAATTATTTTATTTATAGATAAGTTAAATATAAGACAGGCTAAATTAATAATTAATAAAAAAACTAGATTAATAGCTATTCTTAGGACTAGAATTTTTAGAATTAAAACTAGATTTTATAGTTTTTTTATTATTATATTTAGTAAAAATATTTTATTAAATATATTAGTATTACTAACTTTTTATTAAAAAAAGCTATTATTATTCTCTTGTCTAGTATAAGAATATCGTGCTAAAGGTTTAGATCTAGTTAATTAATAATTATTATTATTTAATTAAAAGGCTAATTAATATTAGCTATATAATAGTAATAAATAATTTTTTATATAAAGCTTTATAAAGTCTTTCTAGCTTTAATATTTTTATAGCTATAGAATAGAGTACTTAGTTTTTAAAGGGCTATTTATATATTTAATTTAAAATACTTAGTCAGGGATTAGAGCTAACTATTTTTAATTAAATTATTATAAAAAAGTTATTTTCTATAATTTATTAAGCTAAGTAGTAAACTAATCAAGGGCTAGGCTAATCCATGAAAATAAGCTTAAATATTTAATTTAATTATTATTTTACTTTTTATTATAATAATATCACGCATGCAGTTTATAAATATATTAATATCTTTATAGTAGATTATATTTCTTATTTATTTTATTATAATATTATTAGCTATATCAGGCTAGGAATATCCTATTTCTTTGATTTTCTAGCTACTACTGAAACTATTTTAACCTTAATATTTATAGTTATAGTTATAAAAATTTAAATTACTAAATAGAGGTCCAGGGGGTCCAGGAGGACTAGGTAAGCTAGAAAAGTTATTAAAAAAATTATTATTACTAAGAAGTTTATTACTAGGCAGGCCAGGTAAGTTACTAAGAGGATCAAGGAAATAAAATTAATTATAATATAGCTAGTAAGGTATCTAACCTTAAGGCAGATTTTTTACTAAGGCTTGATTTTATAAAAGCTGATTTAATAAAATAAGGGTATTTTAAATAAAAAAAGCTATAATTTATATATATTAACCTAGATTAGGGTTTTATCCTAAAGCTTGTTCTTATTTAATTTTAATTATTTATTGCTTCTTAGCCTTGCTACAAGGCCTCGAGAATAATATAGTTTTATTTAAAAAACTAAAGGATTTATACTAAGCTAGTATCTTAAGATTCTTAGTATTAATTAGTAGTAGTTATACCTAAACTACTAGGGCTAATAAAAATAAATAAAGCTATGAGAACAAGAAGTTCTAACCTTCTGGAACTATGTAGTAAGAGTATTCCTTAAAATACTAAGAACAAGGCTAAATTAATTAAGGTTTATTAATTTAAGAATTATTAATTTTAGTTATAGGTTTAATAACTATATATTTAATTTATTTAATAAATTTAACCTTATTAATAGAGTCTGCTTGTCAAGGGAAAGCACCCAGAACAAGGGGAGTTTAAATAATATTAAAGAATTATTAATAATATTATAGGCTAGATTTATCTAGCCCTCTAGATATATTATAAGGTTAAGTTTTCTATATTATAAAGGGACTGTTAAGCAAATCTTTAGAACTAGAATTAGGTATAGAAGTATAATTAAATTATCCTATAAAACCTAAAATTTTAATATTACTAGCTTTAATAATTATCTTAGGCTTTAGTATTACTATCTATAATATTTTTTTCTATTAGCTATTTATTCTTTGAGCTAGTAAATAAAATAGATACTGAATAAGAGACAAGTAATCTAGCTAGATCTACTTATTTAGCTTAAGGATTCAGATATTAGTTAATATACTAAATAAAATTAAGATAGTTCTCGAGGTTTAGCTAGTTAAAGGAACTCCTTAATATCTTAATAGCAGGATAATTAGCTAATTTCGTAATTAGCAGGGTAAGTAATATTTAGCTAATTTAGGTAAAGATTATATAACTTATAGATAGTTAATTAAGTAGATAATTTAATTATTGAATTTATTATTCTTATTAGATAAAAGAACTAATTAATATATAACTAGCTAAAAGGCTAACTTATTTATATATTTACTAGGTCTAATAGGTATTAACTTATTATATATAAAGAATAAGAATAAGGTTTAACAAATATAGGTAGTTAGCTAGCTAAAGGGAAGAGCAAGGCTATCAGTAAAAATAAATAAAGTATAATAAAATAAAATAATTTATTTTAATAGGGTTAGTTAATCAGATAGATGACCTGTAAGAACAGCAAGCTAGTAATTAGAGGGGCTAGATTAATAGTTTATAAGTATATTATAATAGCTAGGAACTATAGCTTCTAATAAGGCAAGCTTGCAAAAATAATAAAAATAAAGTAGAAACTATTTCTATTTCTAGTAGTATCTAGATAAAACCAAGGACATGCTACTATATATTATAAGCTATAGGCGGTTACTGATTTCTAAAGAGGAAGTTAATTAATTTAACTAAGAAGTTATCTATAGAACAAGTAGAGGTCCGAGCCGTATAACTAAAATATGACTAATATATCTCTTCAGAGGCCTGCGTGCAACATAGTATAGCCAAAGATATACTTTATTACTAGGATAAAACTTAATAAATTAATAATAAGAATTATATAACCTCTTTATTTATATAATAATAGAATTTAGTACCTCTTCCGTGTCTAGCATAACTAAGAAGTCTTATTTTGTTAAAAGTATGGTTTGATTTCATGAGATAGATGTCGTTCTTCTATCTCGAAGGGGTCGGACTCACAGAAGAAGCAGGACCGCTGACTAAGATATAAATAATCGCGGGCAATATACCTTGATAGTAATAATACCTTGATATCAGGCCATGCGTGCAATAATAGGGGCAAAGATAAAATATTAATATCCTTGTTAAACCTTGATAATAAGAAAGTATTTAATTATTCCTATCCTTATTAAATAGATATACTTTATTATATTCCTTTACTAACTCTTTATATCTAGCTAGATTATTAATATAAACCTATTTATTATTATTAGCTAAGTATTTATACTAGTAATCTAGATACTCAAGAACAAGTTTTTAGGTTTAACTATAATACTAAGTATAATAATTAAAAAGCTAATTAACCTCCTATGTATTATCTTTATTAGGATAGTATTTATTAATAATATATTTAGCTTTAATATAATTATATTTATAAAGATTAGAATTATTTAATAAAAAGTAAGGTAAAATTAACCAAAGCTAGCTATATAGTTAATAATAATATATCTAATTCTCTAGATATATAGGGTATTTCAGAATATATTTATATAAAATATATTAATTATAATTATTAGTACCTTAGAATTAAAATAATTATAAATTATTTTAGAAAGCTTATAATATTTAAAATAAGGTAAATATAGCCAGGGATCTAAAATAAGATCTATTTACTAGTAGTTAGATAAATAATAGCTTTATAATATATAAAGTAGATTATTTTATAAGATAAAATAAATTAGTATTAGGATTATCCTAAAAAATTTATAGAATTATAAAAATATAGTAATCTTTAAAAATTTAAATTAGATATATTCCTTGAATTTATTTAAGAATCTAATACCTGAGATAATATCTTAATTATTTATAAGAGTAATAATAGTATAGTATAAACTTTAATGTATTAAGTATAGAGGAATTACTATTTTACTTTTATAAGGTAAATATAATAAAATATTAGTGATAATATTATACTTGCCTAGTTTGTAATAAAAATTAATATAGAATTATTAAATAAATTAATTTACTTTAACCAGGTATAGGTTTATCTTCTTAAGAGTAATAATATTAAATAATGTTTATTTAATAATACTATAAGTTAATAAATAATTAATATAGATCATAACCCTATTCATGGCTACTTTAATGAAATAATAAATCTTTTATAATAACTAGACTAAATACAAGATCTCTAGATAGTTAAATAGTAAGTTTTCTCTAATTTATTTAGAGTAATTTAAAAATATAATCGATTATATTTATATTTTTAAAATAGTAGTATAAACTAGTCTTTATACCCTAGTTATTAGATATATCCAGGTAATAAATAATAATATTATAATGCAGGATTAATATATCAAGTTTAATATAGAATATATACTTAGGATTAAAGTATATAAAGAAGTTTAGCTCTTAGAACTTAGATTAAATATTATAAATAATCTTTTGTAGAATAAATTTAGATAAATAGATAGTTTTTATATAGTCCTTGTGAGCTTATTCCTTGAACAGAGTACCTTTTAATAATATAGTCTTATATTCTTAGAAGGGCTAAATCTATCTAGTATAATTCTTAATTTTTAAATAAAACTAGCTAGTTAAACTAATACAGTATTTAAAATCTTTAAATATTTCAGGGAAATAGAGCGCGAGGATAGCTTTGAATTTTTAACTAATATAATTAAACCTAGTAAGTTAACTCTTTAGCCTAGTAACTAGATAGATAGAAATCCCAAGAAGGTTTTAAATAGCTTAATTTTAATATTAAGGTCTTAGAGCTTTAAGGAGACTATAGTTAAATAAAGTAATTATTTAATATAAAATATAATAACTATATTATTAAAAAGATCTAGAATTATATAAAAAGAACTAAATTAATAAATCCTATAATTATGATATTGAAGATTTCCTATCCTTTAAAATTATAGCAAGCTAATTTTAATAATTATATTAAGCTAGTTATTAATAGAAGAACTTGGCTATATTAATAATAGAGATATAGCTATAACTATAAATAAGTATTAAGATCTTTTATTATGTAAATATAGGATAGTAATTAGTGATTACTTTCTTATTTAGTTTATATAAGTTAATAATAACATACTTTTTATTAACTATTGTCTGTTAGTTCAGGTCAAAAATCAGGCAGTAAACTATAAAAATAAAAAATTAATAAAAATATAAATAATTATCATTTTAAGCTTTTTAGTATTAGTAAGAGAGTCTTAAGGTCTTGTTAATTAAAGCTTAATCCTATTTAAATTAATAATAGATACATGGTTATAGGATATATTATTCCTAGCTTTTCTTAAGGGGTACCTCTATCTATTATTTTTGAGGGAATATTAATAATACTTATATTTAATTTATTAACCTAGATATTAAAGGATTTAATAAAATTTTGATAATAGCTAATAATATCATGGTTACCTCTATAATAAATAATAATACTATTAGGTAATATAATAGCCTTATTTAATAAGATATAATACTTGGATAATAGTTCTAATAATTTAACATGTTTAGAAGTTTCTGCCTGTCTCTTAGCTAATTTCCTAATAATATAGTAGACTTGTTCTATTTGATATTTAATATACTAGTAGTATAATTCAGGGGACTTCTGACAGGTAATATTTTAATTATAGTTAAAATTTTAATTATAATTAGAAATAATACTATAGGCGAGTTCTATAGTATCTATTCTTGTATAATATATAATAATATAGTTTAAATCTGATAGTATTCCTAGGCAGGCATATCTAGTAATAATAACATTATTAGATATTTTATTAATAGCTTGAATAAATAACAGGTCACTATCTATAAAGTAGGTATAAATAATAATTTTACTATTAGGTTAATTAAATAGGGTAATTAAAAATAGTTTAAAAATAAAATCTTCTTTAACTAGTAAGGTCTTCCTTACCTTGACCAGAATATATAGCTTATAGAGTAAGCAGGTAAAAGGTAAGATTACTATATATAAACTAGTATCTTGGTAATTTAGTAGGATTTAGCATGGTAATACATAAGGAAGGTTATATTCTAGTATAACTAAATAATACTAATTTCTTTATTATACTTAAGAATAATTTTATAGTAATTTAATATTTTTATATTAAGTAATAAGTTGGTATTAATCTTATTAATGGTATAGATTATAACTATAAGCTTTACAAAAATTAGTTAATAATTTTACTAATAGTTAATATATTTCTATACTTGTCTAGCTATTACTAGAACCTTTATTTAATTATACCATGCGTGCCAATTATCCTTTAAATTCAAGATAACTAAGACCTTTGTTGCTATACTAGTATCTATATCATTGTAGAGGAACTGCCTCGGGGTTAATATATGAGTTAATTCTTTAATTCAGGGTTAACCATGGTAGATTTAATTAATTTATTACTCGCGGTATAGTATCCTTAGGAAGTAGGTCTGATAGGTTCAAAAATCTAGAAGAAATATTTCTAGGTACATACCTGTAAGGGGGTAGTATGTTTGTGCTAAACTACACCACGCCGTATGTACATGAAGGGTTCGTTGAAGGAGGAAAAGATAGGTAGTCATGATTGTGTGGAAGAAGTAGGAGATAAGCGAGGGTGGGTCTTCGTACGAGGTCACATGATGACCGAGTAACAACTGAAGAGGTGCCTCGTACGAGGAACCTATAACAATTCCAGGCTTATAACTATTAGAGACCATGGTATATATAATCTTTGGTATCTTACCACCCAAATATAAAGGTCCGATTTATTGAATCTAGCAGCGAAGCTACACTATATACAGAAGAAATAGGGGTAAGCTCACTAACTAAAATAGGAATGTAAGCCAGTTTTATCATGATCATGAAGTTGTTCCTTCTTCTAAGCTAAAGCTGTCGAACGGCGGGTAGAAGAACTGGCTGGATGATTACTAAGGTATGACATAAGCCCGTACGTGACGACCACGAACCACGGTGACGGCCACAAGGAAGTAGAACGATATGATATATGACCGAGCGAACGCTAACTAATAATAAGTTCGGCGTTGAAGCGGATTCTTAGCGGTCACCAAAGGTCGACACTTTCTAATACTTCTGGAGCTTCAGGAGGCCCTCAATCTTCTTTTTCTATAATTATATATTTGATATATCTAATATATTATACTTCACGTGGACTAGTCTAATTTAAATACCTTTATCAATGGGGGGAAGTAGTACTTCACCTAGTATCTTTAATAATTTATTCTGGAGCTATTCGCTAGGATTTTCTATCCTAATACTACTAGCGCTTTGGATTCTATCTAGTTCTATATTCTTAATTATCTTACTTACTATGCTCCTCTCGAGCATCTCTGGTATCTTAATTAGCTCCATTCTCTTGACTATCTTGCTTGCCCCGGGTATTATCTTGGTCAGTTCTATTATCTTTATTAATTTATTAAATACCCCGGGCATGCTCGGTCCCGCTAGGTCTTTAATATTATCTTAGCTCGATATAAATCTCCTAGTCCATGGGTCTTGCTATCGGGCCAGTAGTATCTGTCATGCTTGGTTCTAGGTACATAGTTTAATAGCCCAATCAGGGATAAGTAGGCAGGCTATACAGGCCTGGCTACATTATTTATTATGATTTAATAAATTCTACTAGCTATATTAGTAGTTCTATAGCTAGTAATTATTATTATTATAGAAGCTTCTATAATTTCAGGAATTATTATAATCTCTATAATTATTAATTTAGTTTTAGTTTTACCCTAGGTTTTAATCAGTTTATTAATAGCTATTTAATAGGTTTAATACTACTAACTTCAAGTAAGATAAGAGTTTAGAGGATAAGGGTTAGATATTTAGGTCTAGTAACCTGAAATAGTAATTAAATAATAGCTAATATTATTTAGCTAGTAAAATAATTATCAGGGTCAGTAGGATAGCTAATAGCAAAGTATAAAGTTAGTAAATTATTAACAGTTATTATATAAGTTTCTTTGAGGGATAGCGAAGGGAGCCTTAAGACTAGTACTATAATATTTATAATATTTTATAATAATATTTTACTATATATATTATTACTACTTGAGTTTTTCAAGAAAACTTGCTATAAATATATTAAGCTTAGATAAAAAAGTATTTTTTTTATAAATTCGAATTAAGTTAATTCTAGATTCTAGAAATTTAGTTATATAAAATAATAATTTTAATAATATAACATAGATAGATAATCTCTTTAGTAAAAATTTACAGGGTTTTATTATTTTAAATATTATTATAGCTATAAAATATTACTTATAGGTTAGGTTTAAAATATTTAACTAGATAAATAAGCTAGCCTATTTCTATAGAGGTTATCTACAAGGCTACTTTCTTGAGATTATTTAATTAAATAACAAATTAATTAAAGGCTAAACTATAAAAACATGCCTATATATTTACTTTAATTATATCTTTACCTTTATAGGTAATTATATCACGAATCCTGTTAATAAAGATATTAATATCTTTATAGTAAGTAGCTATTAATATTTATTTAACTATAATATTATTATTTATATCTAGCTAGAAATAACTAATCTTTTTAGTTTTCTAGTACCCTGATTATCTATTATTATATTATAAATTATTGAATAAGGTTTTACCAGGTAGTCTAGGTGGTCCAGGAGGTCTAGGTAAACTAGGAGGACTATTACTAGGATGGTTATTATTAAAAGACTTGCTATTATTTGGATAACCTAGTAATTTAGGTTTAGTTTAGCAAGATAATTTAGAATAAGAAGGTTTAGTTAATTATTATATACTAGCTTGTTTATTTATATATTATTTTAAAATACTTAAACTAGTTATTTATATTATATTAGTTTTATTTAATCAATTAAAAGAGATTAGCTATTATAAATTCATTAAATTATAATATTTACAATAGTACTAAAACCTGAAGCTATAGTTCTAGGTATATATATAACTAGTAAAATAACTTTATTTTCTATAGAATAAGTAATTTAGGTTAAACACAGGGTATTAATATTAATTTTATAAAATATATAACTATTTAATATTAAAACTAAAAGTATTAGAACTAGTAGGTTTAATTAAACCTTTTACTTTATTTACTTGATTTAAGGAAACTCAGGTATAGCAGGCTTGATATTAAAAGATTTAATATATTTTTTAATATTAGGATAATTATTCTTACTATATAATAATTAATAATAAATATAATAATATTTTAATTAAAAAATAAAGTTAGTATTATTAGACTAGCTCTGTAAACTATAGGTTTGGTTAGTAAATTATTAAAAGAAATATTTAATATAATAGATTACTATAACTTAATTTTAAGGTCTACTAGAACCTAACTTAAAGTCTTAAGCT
Source organism: Aspergillus undulatus (assembly GCF_047715775.1). Lineage (NCBI taxonomy): Eukaryota > Fungi > Ascomycota > Eurotiomycetes > Eurotiales > Aspergillaceae > Aspergillus > Aspergillus undulatus. The sequence continues at coordinate 26,980 of NW_027396703.1, read as the reverse complement.
TTCTAAAGATAAAGATTATTATTTTTATACAGGCTATTTACTTTTTATATTAAGTATATTAATTAAAAAAGTTATAAATATAGAGCGAGACCTTACTACTCCTAAAGGCTTGATAGGATTAGCTTAATCTATTTTAAGGAATAAGTTTTTACTAACTTAATTAAGAAAATTATAGTTCTTGTTTAATCTAGTTATATTAACTAGATAAAATAACTCTATAACTATATAATTTAGATTCAACTAATTTAATAATTAATTAGCAGAATAGAAAAGTTTTTAGTAGATCTTAGTAGGGAATAGTAAATAATAAGCTATTTAATAAAATATAATATAGTATTACTAAAATTTTAAGTTTCTATAGAACCTAATTAGTCTCTAAATATAGCTAGCTAGTAAGTTAATTTAATAATTTATTAAATAGAGTTAAATAGTATTAATACTTATATAATATAACAAATAAAAGGAAGGTTTTATTTATAAGACTAAGGATATATATAATAATAAGTAATAATATTAGGTTAAAGTAAAGCGGAGATAGAGATAAAGTAGTAAAATAAGTAAGGGTAATATAATTAATAAGTGATTAAAATATATTAAAATATATTAGAATGCCTAAGGACGATAATATAATCTAGCAAGAGTAAATATATAATAATATAATGTAGCGAATTGGGACCCGACAGGCCTATAGTGAAGTATGGAAGTGGATAAGTTGATGCTATTCAGAGACCGCCGGCGGCGGGAGCTAACTACCTAATGCTGACTAAGAACTGAGTCATCAGGGATAACCGATATAGCAAACTATATATACTATATAATAGTCCCCCTAATTAAACAAGGCAATAAATTAGGTAGGCAATACCTGATAAGGCAGCTATAATAAATAGTAATTAAAAATAAAGAAAGTTAAAGGCCATGTAAGTAATAAAAGGAAAATTATAACTAGTATATAATTCCAGGCACCGTGCCTAGAATAAACTATTTATTAATCAAGAAATTAAGTAATAATTAGATATTATATTCTAGTTATCTTTTTATATTAGCTATATTTACGAGTTCTGACTTTATATCTATTCTTAGGTAGGTAACTATATTATAGTTTAGGTTAAATATCATAGATATTATTAGTATTTTCTTTAATCTATATAACTTTACTAGATTAATAAGGCTATAATTTATATAATAAAGATATCTATAGTTTATTTTTTTCCCTAATTTTATAGTCTACTTTGTATTTTGCGACTAGTTCTACTATATTACTAAAAAATATATAATAGTACTATATATTATATCTAGGACTATAGCCGAGCTACTTCACGAGATATTTAAGGCTAGAGTTAGTTATATATTTTATAATAAGGTATTTAATTTTATAGGAGTAGTATTTCTTTATATCCTAATATATTAAATTAAAAAGTAGAAAATTAGGTTATTTTTCCTGTCTTTTATAAAGATCAGGTTACTGAGGGTACTTCTCCAAGTATATAATTAATATAATAGGATATAAGTACTACTTACTTAGGAAATCTAGATAGTATATAAGGGGCTTAACTTATTTAATAACCTTAAATAATTTTATAAACTAACTTGATAGTTTCTTGTTAAGTATAGCTTTAATAGTATATCCTTTATATAGTTATAGTCTAACTTGCTTACTAATAGTAAAGGATATTAGAATATATTTTATATTATACCTATATTTTATTACTATCTAGGTAAATTTAATTATTTTAGTTATATTAGCTTAATATTTAAAAGACTAGACTAGTATTATTCCTGATAGACTAATATCTACTAAAAATCTTAAATAAATACTATATATAAGTTTATATAGGGTATAGCTAGTACTAGCATTCATAAATATATTTAAGATAGATTAGATAAAAAAGAAGGCTTTAACTTAATTAGTAATATATTCTAAGGATATAGTAATATATTATAAAAATATTTTAACTATCTAATTAGTCTTTTTACTTTAGCTATTAGACTGTGCATGCCAGGCTATAGTATAGTTAGTTTTAATATATAAGAGCTTGAATAATTCTCTCTAGAATTTAAATATAAACTTCAAGTCTCTATTACTAATAATAGTTTAAGGAAGGCCCTAATTAACAAGCTAAAGGTATTTAAGTATTATAGCTACCTAGTCCTTAGCAATTCAAGTTATTTTACCCGGGATTAGACTATTCCTTTTTATAAATAGATATATTATTATTATTACTATATTATATCCTTTTTTAGTCTCAGGTAAGGCAGTTATAATATTAATAGATATTATATAAAATAAGATAGGCAGGACTATAATTAACTATAAGGTTCTATATAATTTATATCTTGTTTGCTAGAGTTAGAGGTATTTATTATAATATTTAATTTATTTTTTTACTTTATAATATTTCCTGTAGAAAATAATAAATTATAGGTATTCTATAGTACAGGTAATTCTTGTATAACTATTATTATTATAGGTTTTTTATATTATATCCTTTTCTATAGAATATAATAAATATAAAGCTTCTATTATAGAGTTATTAGACTAGTATTTAACTAAAAAGATTAAACCTTTATAAGGACCTTGTATAGCAAGTTAATAGGGAAGTTAAACTAGATATAATAAGGTCTTATTTACTAGTAAAACTTCTTTAGCTTTATACTATTTTAGATTAATATTATATTCTTTAGTAATTTCTACCTTAAACTTATCTGAATATACTACTATAAGTATTAATAAAAGTATAGGGGTTATACTAGTATATAAAATATCTAGGGAATACTTATTATCTTCTTGCTTAGTATATAACAGGAGTCTAGATAATATATCTAGAATAATATTAGTCTTGCCTGGCTTATAGAAAATATTAAGCTTAAACTATTATAAATATATTAATACTTATACTAGTTTAAGGTTTAACTTCTGGGGTAATAACATAGTTAATATATATTAATATATAATATCTGCTATTACTGAATAATTAGTAAATACTATAATATTTATATAATATATTTCTACTAGATAGTAGAGTTTTTATATAACCTAGACTAGTCTAGATATCTCAAGTTCTATTAGCTAGTACTATATTTTAGTAATACTTGCTATTTAACTGAGAAAGAGAATAGGTTTAACCTAATTTTATAATAATAATTAAAGAGTAATAATAATAAAGTCAAGCTTCAGGTCTCCTTTTATATAAAAAACTATTACTCTAATACCTAATTTATTAGTATTAATATTAATATAGAGGTCACGTAGCGCTGAATAATAGATTAGTATAGTCAGGCTTTTAAAATATAACTATATTATATTAAATACTTTAATTTCTGTTATAGTTAGGGCTTTTAACTCTATTCTAGATATATATCTCTTTCTAGCGTGCTTTGTGGTACGCAGGCCTCTGAAGAGATGTATTAGTCATGTCTTAGTCATACGGCCCGGACTTCTACTTGTTCGACGGGCGACTTCTTAGTTAAATCAATAACTTCCTCTTCAGAATCAATAAACCGCCTACAGTATATAATAAGTAGTAGCATGTCCTTGGTCTTATCTAGATATTACCAGAAACAGAAATAACTTCTACTTTAATTTTATTATTCCTGCAAGCTTGCCCTATTAAAAGCTATAGTTCCTAGCTATTATAGTATATCTATAAACTATTAATCCAGCCCCTCTGATTGCTAGCTTGCTGTTCTTACGGGTCCTCTGTTTAATTAACTAACCCCGCCGGAACAGGTTATTCTATTTTATTATACTATACTTACCTCTACTGATAGCCCTGCTCTTCCCTTTAGCTAGCTACTACTACCTATATTTATTAAATATTATTCTTATTTTTTATATATAATAAATCAATGCCTGTCAAACTTAATAAATATATAGCTAAGTTAGCTTATTAGCTAGTAATATATTAGTTAATTCTTCTATTTAATAATAATAACAAGTTTAATAATTAAATTATTTACCTAATTAATTATCTGCAAGCTATATAATCTTTACTTAAATTAACTAAGTATTATATTTACCCTGCTAATTAGGAAATTAGCTAGTTATCCTATTATTAAGATATTAAGGAGTTCCTTTAACTAATTAGCTAAACCTTGAGAACTTTCCTGATTTTATTTAATATATTAATTAATATCTAAATCTTTAAGCTAAATAAATAAATCTAGCTAGACTACTTGGGCAAGTCTCTTATTTAGTATCTATTTTATTTACTAGCTTAAAGGGTAAATAGCTAATAAAAAGAGATATTATAAATAGTAATATTAAGCCTGAGATAGTTATTAAAGCTAGTAATATTAAAATTTTAGGTTTTATAAAATAGCTTAATTATACTTTTATACCTAATCCTAGTTCTAAAGATTTACTTAATAATCCCCTTATAATATAGAAAACTTAACCTTATAATATACCTAGAGGGCTAGATAAATCTAACCTATAATATTATTGATAACTTTTTAATATTATTTAAATTCCCCTTGTTCCGAGAGCTTTCCTTTGACAGGCAGACCTTATTAATAGGGTCAAACTTATTAAATAAGTTAAATATTTAATTATTAAACCTATAACTAAAATTAATAAATCCTAAATTAATAAATCTTAATTAATTTAGCCTTGCTCTTGGTATTTTAAGGAATAGTCTTGCTATTTAATTTAATAAGGTTAGAATTTCTTCTTTTTATAGCTTTAAAGTTATTTACTAGATAAAATAACTTTACCTGCTTTTATTAGCTCTAGTAGTTTAAGTATAACTACTACTAATTAATATTAAGAATCTTAAGATACTAGTTTAGTATATATCCTTTAGCTTCTTAAATAAAATTATATTATACTCGAGGCCTTATAGCAAGGCCAAGAAATAATAAATAATTAATTGATTAAAATTAAATAATAACAAGTCCTAGGATAAAACCCTAATCTAGGTTAGTATATATAAATTATAGCTCCTTTTATTTAGAATACCTTTATTTTATTAAATTAACCTTTACAGGATCAAGCCCTAGCAAATCTACCTCAGGGTTAAATACCTTATTAATTATATTATAATTAACCTTATTTTTTTAGTTCTCTTAGTAACTTACCTGGTCTATTTAGTAATAAATTTTCTAGTAATAGTAACTTTAATAATTTTTCTAGCTTACCTGGTTTTCCTGGACCCCTTGGACCTCTATTTAGTAATCTAAATTTTTATAATTATAACTATAAATACCAAGGTTAAAATAGTTTTAGTAGTAACTAGAAAACTAAGAAATAGGATATTTCTGGCTAGATATAGCTAATAATATTATAATAAAGTAAATAGGAAATATAATCTATTATAAAGATATTAATATATTTATAGACTACATGCGTGATATTATTATAGTAAAAAATAAAATAATAATTAAATTAAATATTCAAGCCTATCTTTATAGATTAACCCTTGATTAGTTTACTATTTAACTTAATAAACTATAAAAAATAGCCCTTTATAATAATTTAATTAAGAATAGTTAGCTTTAATCCCTAACTAAGTATTTTAAGTTAAATATATAAGTAGCCCTTTAAAAACTAAGTACTTTATTCTATAGCTATAAAAATATTAAAGCTAGAAAAACCTTATAAAATTTTACATAGGAAATTATTTACTATTATTATATAGTTAATATTAATTAGCCTTTTAATTAAATAATAATAATTTTTAATTAACTAGATCTAAATCTTTAGCGTGATATTCTTATACTAAATAAAAGAATAATAATAGCTTTCTTTATTAAAAAGTTAGAGTAATACTAATATATTTAGCAGAATATCTTTACTAAATATAATAATAAAAAAGCTATAAAATCTAATCCTAATTCTAAAAATTCTAGGCCTAAGAATAGCTATTAATCTAGTTTTTTACTAACTATTAATTTAGCCTGCCTTATATTTAGCCTATTTACAAGTAAAATAATTACCCTGGGTATTATTAAGTACCCCCGTAATAAACCTATTAATTTTATTAATTAAACTTATTCTATTCCATGAACACGTGATTCTAGTTAAATACCCTGTTAAATTACTTAAATTTAAATTAGTAATTATATTACAGGAATAGTAACTAAAGTTTTAATAAAGTAATAAATAGATTAATTAATAAGACCAAGAACCGCGGTAATTACTAGAGTAATTACTATTAATAATATTAAAACAGGCCCCGTGCTTATATTATTAAAATATTAATTAATAAATAAAAATAAAATCAGGATACTTTATTACCTCCTGGTAATAAATATACCCTAGTTATATATTATATATCTATCCTAGCTTAATAAAACCTGAGTTATTAAATCTAATTACCTAGCAGGATTTATTATTAATCTACTTTATACCTGGTATTATATAATAGCTATAGCTAGTATAAATACTATTATTTAGTATAATAAAGTATACCTGGATACTAGGTATTCCTAGTTTATTAGAAATATTAAATTTTTATATTAAATCTCAAGAGTTAATATCTAAAAAGCTAATTAAGTTATTATTATTAATAGTTTAGGCTTAAAATATTCTAGTAATATTATTATAATATTTAGCCTTTATTTTCCTGCTTTAATAAACTCTAGTACTATTAAATCTTAATATACTAAAATTCTTATTATAGTATATCTTGCTAAAGGAATTAATATAAATTTACTAATTAGAATAAAAACTATATATTATAAAAGTATTATTATTAATACTAGTAACCTAATTACTTTAATATCCTCGTGTAGTAGTTTAAAATTCCCTATTTAGTACTAAATAAAACCTAAATATATTAAAAACTAGCTTATCTATATTTTAAAGTACTATATTCTATTACCTTATTCAAGAACTTAAATTCTAGTAAAAATTAAAGGAATACTTCCTGAGGATTATAATCTATTATTCAAGCTATTAAACTAATTACCTATTAAATTTAATTAATAAAATAGTATTATAATATATATTTATTTAATAATTATAAATTCTTATTAAAGTAGTAAATAAAAATTCTGCTCTTATTATTATTATTTATTATACTTGCTTTAATTTACTCTTTAATATAAATTATATCTCTGTTTATTAGGTAAATATTAAAGTTACTAAACTAGCTTATTCTATAAAGCTTACTTTATAGAATAATTATATTACTAGCTAGGCAAGCCTTAATAAAGCCTATTTTTCCTTAAAATAAGGGTATCCTTATATTTACTGTAAATATATTAAATAGAGCTTTAAAATCTTTATTACTAATTCTAATAATTTAAGAGCTAAAGATTTAGTTTTTAGTAAAAATTCCTTTAACCTTAAGCAAGGTCCTAAACCTAAAGTTTATATAGAATTATCTAATCTCTTAGATAAATAGCAAGTTTTATTAAACAAGGCTATTATCTTCAATATTAATATAATAGTCTAGTATAATAGTAATCCTAAAATTACTATTTAATATAATAAGCTATTAAATAGATTTAATATCTAGGCCTAAAATAATTATAATATTAATATTATTAGGATTCCAGAAAGTTGATAGATAGAAGTACTATTATATAATAAATAAGAAGATAGAATTCCAAAATCCTATATTTATAAAGCTATAAAATTAGACTAGGAATTTATTAATATTATATTTTATCCCTTGCGTGTTATTAATAAGCTTAAACTAATAATTAATTATATTCTTTCAGGGTACCTAGTATTTATTATTTATAAATATATATTTAACCTCAAGATATATTAAATAAAAAGCAAGTATTAAGTTATTATTAATTTATAGGGTATAAATAAAGAAGCTAAACCTAATTATTACCCTATATTAACTTAATAAAATATCCTAGACTTAGTTTAAGGATATACCTATATTATTATTATTAATATCGCCAAGTTCTTCTATTAATAGCTAGTAAAGAAAGAATATAAGAATAGACTAGTAATTATTAATTACTATAGTTAAAAAGTATTTAATATAGCTATTATAAGCTATATAAATTCTATTCCTTATATATAGTATATAATAGACCTTATACTAGGAGAGTTTTGAAACTTTTATCAAGCCTATATTAATAATATTATTATTATTTTATTAAATAGCTTAAATAAATATTTCTAGTATTTATTAATAATCCTGAAGTAATTAGAAAACTTAAATATTAAGCTATTTTTATTTAAAATATTTATTAGATTTCCCTCTATAAAGCTATTAAAGTAATATATTAATACTCTTGATTTAATTACTCTAGTTAAAAAACTTAAGGTTATCCTAGTATTAAAGTTTCCTTGCATGCTAAAGGAGCTAGAATATTGTATTAGCCTTATAAGCTAGTTCTATTATAAGATTAGCAAGTATACTAAGCATGTTAAACCTTTATAGAATAAGAAAACCCAGTTACTCAAGGGTATATCCTATCAAGGGGTCAAGTATAAGGAATTTACTAAGGCTATTTATTTTTTAAACCCTGATAATAAGGAATAAGTAGTATTTAATAATTTATAATTTAAATTTTAAAATTTATAATTTTTAATTTATTTTAATCTATCCTATATTACCTATATTAATCTTAATACTTCTATTAATAACTATAGTATTATTATTTATTATATTAACCCTGAATAAATACATGAAGACCTAGCTATATTATTTTTTTCAATTTATATTTAATTTATTATATTCTTAAACTAAATCTTAACTAAAGCTAAATATATTTATTAGCCTATTAAGCTAGAAATATTATATTTAGTTTAGATACTCTAGAAGATTTATTATCTAGTTAAATTAGTAAAATAAGTAATAATTTATACTAACTATATATCTATAGTTAGTATAGCAAAGCAAAGTTTATTTAATACTATTATAGTTAAATATCTAAACCTCTGGCTAGTTTAAGCTAGCTAGTTTATTTAATAATTCTATTTATCTATTTATTATAAACTAGGTTAAATAAATATTATTCTAGATATACTATCCTACTTATCCAGGCAAGGTAAAACTATTAATTTATTTATTTTTAACCTAGATAAACTTCTAGTAGTATACCTAGCTATATACTTAGTAATAATTAAACTAAATATATTAAATCTGACTTTAGTATAACTTTCTAATGAATTTAAAATTAAAATCCAAGTAGAATATACTAAGGACTTCTATATTACTATAATTATTAAGGTTATTATTAATAATATAAATAGGATAAACTTAGTATACTTTTATAAGGATAGGCTTCTATATATATATAAAAGTAAAGTAGTTATTACTAATAGTAAATTTATATTAATTAATAAACTATAGCTTTACTTACCCTATTATATATATACTAAACTTTTTATTATATTTAATAATAATTATAGGTACCAAGGCCTTGAATAATATCTTAATATTATAAAAGGTATTATAATATACTAGGGAAGAAAGCTACTAAAAAAATATATTATAAAATACTTTATATACTTTAAAAATTATTATTAAAATTATTTTCCTTATAATAGCTTTTAGCTAATATTACCCGTGCTAATCTTATTTAATATAATTATAATAGATTTTATTATAAACCTCCTACTAAATAGATTTATATTTAATAGGAAACTAGCTAAACTAGTTAATAGGTTTAATTAATTACTTATTATTATTAATAAGTTCTTTAAATAAACTAGTCTTATTCCTGGTAAATCTATCTAGACTACTATAAAATAAAGTAAGGCTATTATAAATTACTCTTAAGCTTATAATTAGGGGCTTCTATACTATTTTATTAATAATTAAGACTAATATTTTATATTTTAGTTCTAGTAAAGCTTATTTTATTAATTCAAGTCTTATTAATATTACTTTATTATAGTTTATCTATAAAGTAATAGCTAAAGTAAGTAGCTTATCTAAGTTATTAAAATAATACTTTAATATAGCTTTACTACAGGTTAGACTTGCTGGCTAGCTTAGTTACTTATTATTATTATAATAATTAATTTATTACCAAATACCTTAATAAAATATACCCTATATTATCTATTATTTAGCATGGACCTTTATATATTATAAAATATGCTACAGTAAATATTTAGCTAAGACTTTATTATATATTTAGATACTAAAAAAGCTATAAAATTCGCTGTATTATAAATAAAGTATTTCTATAATTTAAAATACTAACCTATAGAGTTCTATATTAGAGACCGAGTCTATTTATACTTATATAAAGGATATTTACTTACTAGTTAATACTATTTAATCCCCAAGAAGTTCTAATAACAATATACTAGGCTATTTATAGTTACTAAATATATTAGCAAGCTAGCCTATTAATTAACTAGTTTACTACCTACCTGGTAGATCTATCCTATTATATCTATTATTTACCTTAAACCTGTGTTACCTGGAGCTAACCTATATAGTAAGACCCTGATAAATCCGCCTCCTATTATTCAGGAAGGATCCCCTGAAGCTAAAGATAGTATTCCCTGCTAGGAGGTTAACTATTTACTAGGTAAGTAGACTTGCTAAATTAAAGGAAGCTAAACAGAGTTCCTTGAATATCTTGTTTAGTATAAAGGATATTTAGCTGATTATAATCAATAAATTCGCGCAAAATAGATTAATTAATTAATTATTAATAATTATAAAGCCCTCTACGCCTGATATTTTTCTATCAAAGCTTCTATTTAGATATTATTATAGTATTTTATCTGTTTCTTTTCTATCTATTGACAAGGACGTTAATCTTCTAATAACCCCTATTTATGGCCGTTACCGTGGTTCATGGTCATCACGTACGGGCTTATGTTATACCTTAGTAATCATCCAGTTCTTCTACCCGCCGTTCGACAGCTTTAGCTTAGGAAAATCGAATAACTTCATGATCATGATAAAACTGGCTTACAATATCATTAGAATTAATATTAGGGGTTAACTCTAGGGCTTGCTATTATTTTATTTTAGTAGATATTAATTTACTATATCGAGCTAGTATCATATTATTATAAAGCTTATAGTTAAAGCTTATATTACTAGAACTTTGAAAGTAAATCTCCTACTTGGTATAAATATACTTGGACTAGAATATTATATAATTAACCTAGATAGATAATAGCTAATTATTAGAATATATAAAGATATTATTATACTATTAATAATTAATACGAGACCTAATTATAAACCTGCCTAGGTAAACTTTATTGACAAGTATATAGTAGTCTTGCCTCTCATGACCGAGGATCCTAATAGGATAAAAGAATTAATTAGTAAATAACTAAGATTATTACTTTAAACCTATATAGCAGGAATATATTACATTATATGCTTATATAGTTAATAAATATTTATATATATTATTACTATAAATAAAATAAATATACCTGTAGTAATTAAATATTATATATATTTTAGAACCCCATTAGAGTTTAAAGCCTTTAAAATCTATTAACTACATATTAATCCTAAGATAAAGGTAACTAAAACTAATATATTTAGCCAAGCAAAGCTACTACCTAAAGCTTATATATAATTATACTACTACAGGCTGATCTGAAGATATAAATAAAACTATAATTAGGTATTATAGTCTATAGGTAATATTAATATAATATAATATTATAAAGTATTAACACAGAAATATAGTAATATATAACTTAATAAGGACCTTGTTAATATACCTAAATTTAACTATATATAGATGTTAAGCCTGGACAGCATAAATACTTTCAAAATATATGATAAAAGTTTATCTACTTGCTGCTCGTGACTAAAAATATATAGATTTAGTATATAATAAGTTTATATATAAGGGAAGATAAAGTAGTCCTTAAGTTGTATTTTTATTAAATAGTTGATATTTATAATAAAGAAGCTTGATAGAATTAATAGATATTTAAGCAGACTAGTCTAGGATATCTATAATTTTAATAAATAGGTGTCGACCGTACGACCTGCCTATTTAGGATATCGGAATGATGACCTCCGATCACCGAGATTTACGCAGAGTTTTTCTGCTATTTCCACGGTTTAAAAGTTATGTCTCTTCTAGTTTCTGTTTCCGGCTAGATTGCTTATTATTATCTGAATATTTATACCACCGTTTGCAGCTAGATTGAGATATCAGACCTTCATTCTTTGATATTATTAGTGGTTGATATCGAGTAATTTACACGTAGGCTGACGCTCATAATAGGTAATTAAGGATATATACCTTTTACTAATATAAAGTAAAATTATTATTATTAATAGCTAGCTATAGCTATATAAATATATATAATATTACTTCTATATTTTATTAATAGCCCTTATGTATATCTATATACTATTTTATATTTATAATAACCTATAAAAGACAGGAAACCTTACTTATTTAATAAAATATAGATAGGTATTTTCAAGATTTACACGAGTTTATTTACATGTATATTAATAATTTTATAACCTATTTAATTATATTAGATAAGTATCTAGAATACCTTGATAGATTTTTTACTAGATACTAAGAGCTTTAAATTATTTTTTTAGCTAAAAAGACTTCTTTAGATTTTTAATTATTAGATTATTAGGATAAAATATTTTAGTTTTAAATTTAATTATTATTAAGGATAAACTAAAAATATTAACTAGCTTGAAGTTCTTGGAGACCTTCTCTAACCTTGGGATATATATAAATATAATTAACTAGTTATCTAGCTATATATCTTATTATATAAAAGATTAAACTATTATAAAATAAAAAGATATACCTCTCTAGGTCTATCCTTAATTTTAAAAGAAGTATACTAGAAAGAGATATATATTTAAAATAAAACTAAAAGCTCTAACTATAATAAAAATTAAAATATTTAATATAAAATAATTATATTTTAAGAACCTGATTATATTAACTTTACTATTTAGTACTATATAACGTCTATATTAGTATTAATATTAGTAAATTAAGTATTAGAGTAATAATATTATATATAAAAGGAAACCTAAAGGTTAACCTTATTATTATTAATTTTTAATCATTATTATAAAACTAGGTTAAACCTATTCTTTTTTCAGTTAAATAGTAAGTATTACTAAAATATAATACTAGTTAATAGAACTTGAGATATCTAGACTAGTATAGGCTATATAAAAAATTTTATTATCTAGTAAAAATATATTATACTAATATTATTATTTTTACTGATTATATAGTAATAATAAATATTATATATTAATATATATTAACTATATTATTACCCCAGAAGCTAAACCTTAAGACTAGTATAAGTATTAATATATTTATAATAATTTAAACTTAATATTTTCTATAAGCTAGGCAAGACTAATATTATCCTAGATATATTATCTAGACTTATATTATATATTAAATATATTGATAATAAGTATTCCCTAGATATTTTATATACTAGTATAACCCTTATACCTTTATTAATACTTATTGGTAATATATTTAAATAAGTTTGTAAAGATTACTAAAGGATATAGTATTAATTTAAAATAGTAAAAAGCTAAAAAGTTCTACTAGTAAATAAGACCTTACTATATCTAGTTTAATTACCTCACTAATTTACTATATAAAGTCCTTATAAAAGTTTAATCTTTTTAATTAAATACTAGTAATAACTCTATAATAGAAGCTTTATACTTACTATACTTTATAGAGAAGGATATAATATAAAAGGCCTATAATAATAATAATTATATAGGAATTACCTTATTATAGAATCCCTATAATACATTATTTTCTATAGGAAATACTATAAAACCAAAAAATAAATTAAATATTATAATAAATACCTCTTAACTGTAGTAAACAAGATATATGCTATATAATATATTATAGCTAATCCTTGTCCTTCCTATCCTGTTTTATATAATATTATAACCGCCTTGCCCAAGACTAAAAAAGGATATAATATAGTAATAATAGTAATATACCTATTTATAAAGAAAAATAGTCTAGTCCCAGGAAAAATAACTTAGATTACTAAAGATTTAGGTAACTATAATATATAGATATTTTTAGCTTATTAATTAATACTTTTTTTTTAATAGTATTAATAATAAAGACCTAAAGTTTATATTTAAATTCTAAAGAGAATTATTTAAGCTTTTATATATTAAAACTTATTATATTATAGCCTAGTATATATTTTAATAACTAAAATAAAACATAAACTAGATAATCAAAATCTTCCTGTAATATATCATAATATTTTTTAAATATATTATTAAGTATTAAAAAGATATTCTTGAGGCCTAATCTATAATAAAAACTAGGCTATGAGTTAGTACTCTTTCTATATTGTAGGGGATCTAACTAATTTCCAGGTATAATACTATAAGCCTTAATAAAAGATTGTTTAATATTGCTTTAATAATCTTCTAGGGTTAATTTAAAATTAATTTTAGATTTGAGAAAATAGGGATTAAGCTCTATAAGCTTAGGCTATGTATAAATATAGCCTTATATATATATACTTCTGTATAAATAAATACATAGTATATAGTTATATAATTAGAATCTAAAACTTAAGATAATAATACTATACTATAGTAACTAGCTTACTAGATCTATTTATGACCTTGTTAAATAAAGAAGTATAATCTATAACGCATAAAATATAGACTATAAAGCTATTATATTTATTTATTTATGTAAGGGCCAAGAAAATTATCAAATAAGGTAAAGATAAAGGCTTAATCGTCTAGTAGTATAATATATATCTTAATAGGGATATAAACTTTCAAGTATAGTAATATAGTAATCTATTTCTTAATGATAATTAATACTTTATTAATTCTATTAGGATAGCTTCTGCAGTAAATTTAAAATAATAAATACTAGTAAAACACGAGTATTACTAATTTAGTTTTAAAATTTAACGTCTTCGGTAAGCGAGTGACGCATGCTATTACACGCCGTATGCGGTTCACTGATTTCCGAAGAGGAAGTTGTTGATTCAACTAAGTCGTCCGTCGAACAAGTAGAAGTCCGAGCTATATAACTAATATATATATATATATATCTTTAAGAGACCTGCATGTAACAGGTATTATAAAATATAAAAAATAATATTATCTTTAATAAAAGAAATAATTTTAAAGTATAAAAATAATAGGAATAATAGCTTTACCAAGCCTTATAATAATAATAATAATAAAAGGAAACTAGCCTATCTTTCTTTATCTATACTAGTATTATCTCTTCCTTCCTTAAATACTTTAATAACTTTATTTACTTTAAATATCTTTAATATAGACCTATTTATCTTGGTCTTCTAGGTATTTATACTAGTAAGCTAGATATTTAAGAACTTATTTTCTAGTTTAACTAATATAATTTTAATATTTATCAATAATTAAAGGTAGTTTAACTAGCTGGTAATTTAAAAAATTATTAAATTAAGTAAGTTTTATTCTGTATATCTTTATTAATTAGAGCAGGAAAAAATATAGAATATACTTTCTATTTAACTAGTAATTTATAAAGCTAATAAGCTAATTATCCTATATATTTAATTACTACAAAAGGGCCAGTAAACTAACAAGTAAATTTATATAAAGATTAAACTTATAGTAATAAATAGCTTTAGTATAACTAAATATAAATTTAATTATTAACTTATAGTTTAAATAACTTATAGATTTAATTATATACTTACTTTATTTATTTATATAGTAATATATTTTAAAGCTTCTTTAGTGTCTAGCCAAGTAGTAAAGTCCTATTTAAATATATATTTAAATATATATTTTAATAGATCTTATAGCTATTAAAGCTCTATACTAAATAATAGTTTATACAGGGTTTCTTTTATAAATTAATTAACTAATAAGTTCAGGGTACTAATAATTATAAATATTTATAAGTATTTTTTCTAGTAATTATTCAATTCTAGTATGCAGATATATTAAAAAATTATTTTAATAATTTAAATAAAATACTTAGATTAACTATTTAACTAAGGATAATATATAATAATATACTACTAGTTAATTTAGAGGGCCTTTTAGAATATACTTTTTGAAAAATTAAAAATAAAATGAGGGTTTTAATTATTAATAAAACCTCGCGGGAGACCCTAATTATATTTTTTTTTTATTTTATTATAATAAATCTTTATTTAGTTATATTCCAGGTAGGCTTACCTGGAACTAAGTTAATATATTTTAAGAATTTATTAATAAGTATTAAAAGTATATTATAGCTATTATTATCTAGTAAATAAATTATAAAGTCTATAGTAATAATATTAAACAGGACTACTATAGGGATAATTAGCTATAATAAACTAAATAGTTTATAATAGGGATAAGTATTACCTTTATATATAGGGTAGAATTTAATATATTTCTAAAATTATTAATAATCTTAATATATAATAAAACTTTTTAATTAATTTATATATTTATTTAATCCTTGATAGCTATACTAGCTATATACTAGATAGAATACTTTATTATTTAACCCGCAGGGTATATAAAACTAAAGTTTATTAATTATAACTAGCTTACTAGTTTCAAGATTAGAGCTATAAGGTCTTATTTTAGTAAATAAAATTAATTTTTATTAATTTAATAAAGTAAATTTATAGAACCTTGCTTTACTATTTTAATAATAAACTTAGCCTAGGGATTTTTAGTATAAGCTTTATAAATCTAGTTCTTGAACTTGTTAGAATACTAAATTCTGATAACAGGAGTTTTATTAAACCTAGTAGGAATATTTTAAAAGTTATTGAAATTTATTGATACTAGGAAAGCTTGTAGTAGGTTAGCTATATCAAGATTAATATTATTTAGAGAAGGTTTACTATTAGTTTATAGTAAATAAGATAGTATATTAACTATAATATTTATATAACTAGGCTTATAATAAACTTATAGATTAAATTATAATATATACTAGGAAGCCTAAATCATCTAGAGATTTAACAAACCTTCGCCTGCTAGCAAGGACCCTTATAAACATGGTTATCTTAAACCTCTTACTACTATTAATAATGTATTCCCTGCAGATAATAATTGTTAGGAAGTTAAATAATTACTAGGATATTATATTTAATTAATTATTTAATCTTATATTCCTTTAGAGTATCTTGTTAGGTAAAAAGGATGTTTAGCTAATAATAATAAATAGATTTATACTACTAATTCGGGCTTTGAAGAACTTGTCAAAGAATATAATAAATAGTATTAGGATCAAGCAATTAAACAGAATAAATATAAACTTCTTCTACTATTCTATAAAGGATAATTATAATAAATATATTTTATTATTTATTACTTTTATTATTTACTATATAAGGATATAGGAGTTCTTCTGTTAACCCTATTATTATATACCTATTAACCTTCCTATTGATCTTGTTGTTCACCGAACAGGCTAAGTCATGTTTTAGTCAGCCACATCAGTCCATCTAACCGTCACGGCTTCGAGCTAGCTCTTATCAACAACTAATTCATGGCATATCAGTGAACCGCTTCTTACATTTACTATATCCTTAATAGAAGGTTTACTATTATAGTAAGTATCACAAATATTAGAGTTATTATAATACTTAATAAAGGCTTAATAGGCTAAGTATTTAGGTTAAATAATATCTTAATAAGTAGTATTATATTAAAGCTAAAATTTAAGATTAAGACTATTTAATGATAAAAGCTTTAGTATCAGGCCTCTAGTTTTAATATTATGTCGACCTTTGGTGACCGCTAAGAATCCGCTTCAACGCCGAACTTATCATTAGTCAGCGTCAGCTCGGTCATATATCATATTATTCTCCTTCCTATTTTAGTGAGCTTACCCCTATTTCTTCTGTATATAGTATAGCTTTGCTGCTAGATTTAATAAATCAGACCTTTATATTTAGGTAATAAGATACTAAAGATTATATATACCACGGTCTCTAATAATTATAAGCCTGGTATATACCTAGAACTGCTTCTTCTAGTTTTTTAAAGCTATTCAGACCTACTTCCCCTAAAGATACTATACTACAAGTAATAAATTAATTAAACCTATCCTAGTTACCCCTGAATTAAAGAATTAACCCGGATATTAACCCCGAGGCAGTTCCTGTACAATAATATAGATGCTAGTATAGTAATAAAGGTCTTAATTATCTTGAATTTAAAGGATTAGTAGCATGCATAGTATAATTAAATAAAGGTTTTAGTGATAGCTAGGTAAGTATAGAAATATATTGACCTTGAGGTCCTAAAAGAGGATTTCCTAAAGTAACTAGATAAACTAGAAATCCCTGATATTAATAAAAAGGATAAAGAATATTTATAGAAAGACTAGATATAGTTATATATTATATAAAAGGCTTGGTTTAATAAGGTCTCTTATAGGCTTGCTACTATATATAAGGTTATTTATAGATTAATAAGCAAGTTATATATTTATTATTTATATAGAAAAATATTAATATATAAGATCTTGAAGACTTTAAAATAGGAATTACTTATATAGAGCAAAGGGTCCTATCCTAATAGAAAGTACTTTTAAATAAATTAATAAAGGAGCAGAATATTAAGACTAGCTATAATATTATAAAGTAATATATAATAAAGGCTTAGATACAGATCTTCTAGATATATAATATTAATAATTTATAAGATTTTCTAAATATAGTTTGCTGGATTGCACTTAGCTAGGCAGAATAATAAGTAAATAATCTTTAAATTAATATAGATATCCTGTTACTATAGATAATTAAGATCTTTCAAGGTTATGGAGATAATACTAGTTATTTTTAATATTATAAATAGTTTAAAGCTATATTTATAATTTTAGAAGGTTAACCTAATAAACTAAAAATATTATTAATAACTAAATATCTCTGTAGGATATCTTACTATTTTTATAACTACTAGTATATTATAACTTTAAAACAAGGAGTAAATTAGTCCCCTAGGCTAGATATATAAACTAAATTTAATAAGTCTTTAAATAGAATACTAAACCCTATCCAATAAGTATTAAAATAAGCTATGGATAGAGACATGAAGCTAAGAAAGTAACTAGAAAAGAATTAATAAAAAAATATATAATAGTAATTATTTTAATAGTCTTTTTAATAAAATTATTATATAAGCTTTAAAATTATTTTATCCTTGACTGTAGAGCTTTTATATATATATATAATAATTAATTATATTTCCTTAATTTCAAGCAAGAGGCTTAAGGCTTGCTCCGAGCTAGCAAGTTAGTAATAAAAATAGAAGGTAAAGGTAATATTTAGATTACTCTTAATTTAAAAAAATTAATTAATATTTTACTAAAAGATATTATTTTTATACCTGGATTTTATATTAATATCTTTTCTGCTTAATAAATAAAGAGAGCAGGATATAAATAAGATTAAGAGAATAATTATATTTTAAAGGCTTATAAAGAGATTTATAGCTTGTATATAATTCAAAGATCTTTAGGTTATTAAATATTAACTACTAAGTAAAATATATATATATATATATATATTTCACTTAGTAGTTAGAAAAACTACTTACCTTGACTAGAATAAAATATATAGTACTAGTAAATAGGTCATTTAAATATTAAAGTAATCAGATATTTACTAAAAGCTTTAACAAGAATTAAATTATTTAATATAGATTATACAAGCTCCTAGCTATATAAAATATATATTTTATTAACTATAAATTAGTAGATATCTTGTTAAATTATAATACAAGAAATAGAGCTATTTAGATAAATCTATTTTAATCTAATCTAAATAAATAAAGCTTTTAATAGAAACTAGTAATATACCTGTTTATATAATAAGGTAATATATAGCCATGCTATATATACCTTAGCACGGAAGAACAGAGGTTTAGAAGTAATCTAGAACTTTACTAATCTAGCTAAGAATTAATATAAGAAGCTAGTAATAATATATTAGTCTAATAATAAGTATATACTTGGAAGAGAGTTTAAATGCTTAATCTTAGTTATAGGGATTTATTATAAAACTTTTTTATATAATTATCTAATATAGACTAGCTCTGTAGAGTATTCTAGGGGGGGTAATTATTAAAAAAAGCAAGATCTTTATTACTTAATACTTAATTATTACTAGATCTTTAGCTACTAGCCTTCAAAGCAGCTATATACTTATTAAATAGAT
The DNA here is from genome assembly GCF_047715775.1 of Aspergillus undulatus. Lineage (NCBI taxonomy): Eukaryota > Fungi > Ascomycota > Eurotiomycetes > Eurotiales > Aspergillaceae > Aspergillus > Aspergillus undulatus. Next base: position 6,900 of record NW_027396703.1, on the reverse strand, counting down.
TATTAATTAGATATTTAAACTAGAAGACTCTGTATAAAATACTATATAGAAAATAACTAAACCTTGCAAATCTATATATATTTAAATATTATATATATATAACGAACTAAAACCTTAAGAATACCAAGGAAGTTAGTCCTAGAATATTTATTAAATATCTTGTAGGATATAAAGCTTCTAATATCTAGTAGATATAGGTTCTAGAGTAGAAGAAATTTTAAAAAACAAGAGATATTATATTTAATAAATCTTAATTATATAATCTAATAGAGCTATTCCTTAAAAATTTAATTAAGGAATTAAGCCCTGAGATACCTGTAGAAGTATTATAGATTCTTAAATTAGAGGTTCTTGCTATAGAAGATCTAATTATATTAAATTTTAATAAAGAAGTTAAAAATATATAAGATATTAAAACTAGAGCTACAGGCAAGATCTCTATACTTTTACTAGTAATACCAAATTTAGTACCTGAGCTCATGCCTAAATTAACCACCGAAGTTATAAATAATAAGCTAGAATTATATAATTAACCTAGAAATAATTTATTAAAAGATTTAAAATTCAAGAAATAAACTTACGTGGACCTAAAGACCTAGATAAGAGGTTAATCCTAGTAATATTATTAAAGGTAAAAGACTACATATAAAGTAGACAGACCCTTAGTTTAAATTTTATATTATATATAAAAATCAAGCAGATAGCCTACTAAGTACTTTTGCTATAGTTTTAATAAGCTAAAAACTATAGAAATAATTTTATTAAAATAAGCTTCTAGTACTACTATAATCCTAGAACAAGATACTTAAATACCTGCTTTAAGATAAATTTATAACCGCATGTATAATTAAATATAAAGCTATCTTGAATAAAGGCATGGTTAAAGTGTAGAATAACTAGGGGCTAGATAGAATTATATAATATTATTATTATAAGTTTCTATATATAAATTTAACCAAGATAGATACTTTATAAAGGCTAAAGTATATATATATCTATATAAGAAGATCTCTAGGCAGAATCTATAGAGAAAAAACAAGCTACTATATTTATTATATATACTTTTAGGATAATTATGGCCCTGGTTATAGTATTTAACTTAGATATAATATAGTATAATACTATAAATCCCTTTCTTAATATATTCCTTGATAGAGATATCTATATAAGCTTACTAGATAGCTTTAAAATCAGTAAAAAGATATAAAAGGTTATTTAAATATTATATAGCTTTTAAAGATTCTCTTAATTATAGCAGAAAGATCTCTTAGTAATAATTTAGAAATTTAGTCTATAAGTAATAAATAAAGACTAATACTTATTTATAAAACACTACTATATAGTATTATTGTATATAGAAAATATTATTATAATTAATAAAAAGGATTTAATATCATGTATAGAAGCTTAGGACTTTAAACAGGTACTTAAAAAATAATATAAACTATATTATTTAAGAGAGGTAAACTAGTTCCTAAGGATATATATTTTTTAAGACTAGACCTTATAAAATTTTAGTTATACTAGGAATTATATATTAATAAGATAGTTATTTAATATTACTTAAATAATTAAACCTGGAGCCTGAAAACCCCTATAGCTTGTAATAAGCCTATCCTAAGAGAGGATTAAGTAATACTAGCTTAGATATATTACTATTAGCAGAAAATTAAATTAATCTTATATATAACTATTATTTCTTAGACTAGATATTACTTATATAGGAGATAAACTAACTAAATTTCTCATTGAATCCTTTAGAGAAATATCTTGAGGTAATAAATTAAGTAATTATATACTTTTATACCACGTGATATCTAGTAATTAAATATTCCGGCTTTATAAATTAAAACAAGACCTTTATATATACTAGTAATACTTTCTTTATAGATTATAAAGATTAAAAAATGTTAAACATATAGTTTGATTTCATGAGATAGATGTTCTTTCTACCTCGAAGGGGACGGACCCACAGAAGAAGCAGGATCGCTGACTAAAGTATAAGTAATTACTAGT
>NW_027396703.1:0-4874 GCF_047715775.1 Aspergillus undulatus | reverse complement strand
CTAGGCATAGTGCCTGGAATTATATACTAGCTATAGTTTTCCTTTTATTACTTACGTGGCCTTTGACTTTCTTTATTTTTAATTACTATTTATTATAGCTGCCTTATCAGGTATCGCCTACCTGATTTATCACCTTGTTTGATTAGGGGGATTATTATATAGTATATATAGTTCGCTATATCAGTCTTCCCTGATAACTCAGTTCTTAGTCAGCATTAGGTAGTTAGCTCCCGCCGCCGGCGGTCTCTGAATAGCATCAACTTATCCACTTCCATACTTCACTATAGGCCTGTCGGGTCCCAATTCGCTACAATAGATTAAATAGATTATATACTAAACTATATATATAGTCAGAAATACTTCTTTAGAGAATGCCTATATATAGTAAAATTATCAAAAAAAAGCTGGTTTTGTAGAGGATCCAGAAATAAAGGAGAAATTTAATAATATATTAAATATGCCAGGAGGTAAATATGATAGTCTAAGGTATATAATAAAGCTAAACAAGCAAGCTAGTAAATAGCATGCTATAACTGCTATACTAGTAAGCTTCTTTATACCAAAGTATTTACTGAAGGAGAGCTTTATCTTAGGTTCTAGAGCCATGGTACATATCTATAATAATAAAGCTAGGTTTAAGGAACTAAAGCAAGGCCCAGGAGGATATCTGCATGCTAGTAATATTATTATATTAATTAAAGGTACTAGGATAATTAAGATATTATTAGATTATAAAGGAACCTTAAATATTATAATATCTCTATATAAATTACTTATATACCAGGTTTTTATACTAATATTGTCTCTGCAAGTTATATAAAGCGGGCAGGCTATATATAGGACTCTATAGGAGATAGAGTAGTTAAGAACATCTATAAGGTTTATAGACTTGCAGAATATCAAGGACTTTAGGTAATAGAATAGAATAACAAGAAGAATTAAGTTTCTAAATTAGCTAATAAGAATACCTATTTAGTAAGGCCAAACTCCTATTTAAAATACTTAGCTAACTATTAAAATTAGCAGGTAATATAGATAAATAATACAGGTAATATAATTACCTAAATCATGAAGCTATTTAATACCTGCTAAATATTATTAAAAGTATCTAAATTAATAATTTCGAAGCTCCCAAGAATTATAAGACATGTAGATATTCAAGCACTCTATAGTAAATATCTTGAAGGCTAGCTAGCCAAGTAACTTGACTATTTAAAAGGGTCTATTTTGACCTTATCAAATTTAATATAGTATAGAATAGACCGTTGGTACATGCATTTTTATAATAAAGTTATATATATATATATATTATATACACGCATGTGAAGAAGAATAGTTATATAGATATAGCAGTATATCTAGTATCTTTGATTAACAACTAGTTTAGGACAAAGGTATAGTTTTATAAATCTAATAATAAATAAACCCTTGAAAGAGACTTCTGTGCCTTTATAGATCTAGAAGGTATTATTTACAAGATATTAGTAATTATAATATATGAGTAGAATAGCCCTGCAGAATATTCAGGAGGTATCTTGATATTCCAAGCAAGGTATATAATAATTAAAGCAAGATTATTACTGGATATATAGCCTGTTTTAATTAATATAGTGGCTTATATATTAAATTAAACACTAATAAAGACTTTAGAATAGAAAATACTATATAAAAAAGCCACGGGAAAATATTTAAATATAATAAACCTATATATATTTAGTTACAGAGCCTATGTACGAGTATTAAATATATGGTTTGATTTCATGAGATAGATGTTCTTTCTACCTCGAAGGGGACGGACCCACAGAAGAAGCAGGATCGCTGACTAAAGTATAAGTAATTACTAGTAACATACCTTAATAGCGACAATACCTTGATATCAGGCTATGCGTGTAATAAATAAGGGTAAAAATAAAATATTAATATTATTATTAAATCTTAATAATAAGAAAGTATTTAATTATTTTTATCCTTGTTAAATAAGTATACTTTACTATATTCCTTTATTAACTTTTTAGATCTAGCTAGATTATTAATATAAATTTATTTATTATTATTAATTAAATATTTATATTAATAAACCAGGTACTCAAGAACAGGTTTTTAGGTTTAACTATAGTATTAAATATAATAACTAAAAAGGTAGTTAACCTCCTATCTATTATCTTTATCAGGATAATATTTATTAATAATATATTTAAATTTAATATAATTATATTTATAAAAAATTAGAATTATTTAATAGAATAGGTTCAAGTTAGGTAACCAAGATAATTAAATAAATTTACTATATAAAGGATAGTTTACCTAGTTAATATACTAAATAACTAATTCTCTTAATAATAGGAAAAGGTCTAGTATATTACTTCAAGAATTTAAGGGAAAAGCCAGGCAGAATTACTAAATAATAATTATAATATAAATATAAATAAACTTAGTTACTAATATTAAATTTAACTAATTTATACTTATAGTTATAAATAATCTTTATTTATATTATAATATATTTTAATACTTTATCTATATTAAATTATATAATAAAATCTTATTTAATATAAAAATATATCTTAATATATCTTGAGGTATATAGAGGTTAATTCTAAATAGTAATTTATATAATATTTTTTTATATAATTATACTCTTTAACCTATTAATTATTAATATAATAGATAAAATCTGAGCTAACCAGGTAATACCTTGTATAATTATATATTAAAATATAATTTTTATTATTATAATTATGTGTTTAGTTTGCCCGTTAGATTAGGGATAAAATACTATAATAAAATATTATTTATAATATAGGGTATAAAATATTTTTTACTAAAATTTAAATATAAATTTTTAGTTTTAATTTAATATAAATCCTCTAGGTAAACCCTAGTTATATAATATTATATACTAGGCTAAAGTAAAACTTTATTATTTAATAATCTAGGTACTTTTCCCTAGTATTAAACTTATTTATTTTATAAACTTATTAATAATAACAAGTAATATATCAAAAGTATTAATATTAAAATTATTTAATAGGGAATAATTAATTATATTACTTATAAAATTAAAATAGTTTTTTAGGAGAGCTAATATAAAATCTATAGAAATAAAATTAAATAATATAAAGCAAGGTATAATTAGCTAAAGCTAGCTATATAATTAATAATAATATATTTAATTCTCTAAATATATTAGATACTTCAGGATATATTTATATAATATATATTAATTATAATATAATAAGATACTTTTTATATATTTAAGATATTTATTATTAATACCTTAATAATTAGAATTATTATAAATTATTTTCAAAAGCTTATAATATATAAAGCAAGGTAAGTATAACCAGGGATTTAAAATAAAATTTATTTTATTAGTATTTAAATAAATAATAATTTTATAATATATAAGGTAAAATAAACTATCTTATAAGATATAAAATAAATTAATATTAGGATTATTCTAAAAAATTTATAAGATTATAAAAATATAATAGTTTTTAAAATATTTAAATTAAATATATTCTTTAAATTTATTTAAAAATTAAATACTTGAGATAATACCTTATTTATAAAAATAATTATAATATAAGCTTGTAATTTATTAAAATTAAATATAGAAAGGTTAACTATTCTACCCTTATAAAATAAATATAATAAAATATTAAGGATAATATTATCCTTACCTAGTTTATAATAAAAATTAATATAGAATTATTAAATAAATTAATTTATTTTAACTAGGTATAGGTTTATCTTAAAAGTAATAATATTAAATAAAATCTATTTAGTAATACTATAAGTTAATAAATAATTAGTATAAATAATAATACTATTCTTAGCTATTTTAATAAGATAATAAATATTTTATAATAATTAAACTAAATATAAGACCTCTAGCTTAGTTAACTAGTAAGTTTTTTTTTAATTTAATTAAAGAGTAATTTAGAAATATAATAAGTTATATTTATATTTAAAATAATAATATAGACTAGTCTTTATAACTCTAGTTATTAGATATATCTAGGTAATAAATAATAATATTATAACCTAGGATTAATATATTAATATTAATATAAAATATATATTCAGGATTAAAATATATAAAAAAAATTTAATTTTTAAAATTTAGACTAAATATTATTAAATAAAATAATTTTTTTTTAAAAATAAATTTAATTAAATAGGTAATCTTTATATAATCTTTATAAGCTTATTTTTTAAATAAAGTACTTTTTAATAATATAGTCTTATAATTTTAAAAAGGCTAAATCTATTTAGTATAATTCTTAATTTTTAAATAAAACTAGCTAGTTAAACTAGTATAGTACTCGAGATCCTTAAGTATTTCAGGGAAATAGAGCATGAGAATAATTTTAAATTTTTTAATTAATATAATTAGATTTAATAAATTAATTTTTTAACTTAGTAACTAGACTAATAGAAATCCCAGGAAAACCTTTAATAACTTAATTTTAATATTAAGGTCTTGGAGTTTTAAGAAAACTATAACTAAATAATTAAAATAATATTTAATATATAAAATATAATAATTATATAATTAATATAAATATAATAAAAGGATTTAAAATTATATAAATATCTATCTAGTATTATATAAAAAGGACTAAATTAATAACCCCTATAATTATTATATTAAAGTCCTCCTATTTTTTATAATTAATTATAGCAAGCTAATTTTGATAATTATATTAAACTAGTTATTAATAGAAAAACTTGGCTATATTAATAATAAAGATATAGTTATAACTATAAACAAGTACTAATATATCTTATTATATAAATATAAGATAGTAATCAGGGATTATCTCCTTATTTATTCTATATAAATTAATAATAATATATTTTTTATTAAC
>NW_027396702.1:44412-57630 GCF_047715775.1 Aspergillus undulatus | reverse complement strand
TTTTTTTTTTTTTTTTTTTTTTTTTTTTTTTATTAGATATCTTGCGGAGACTTGGATACGGAAACGGCTGTCGTATGGCGGCTCGACGACGGGCTCACGCTTTGACGAAATCTTCAATGTGTCCTTCTGCAAACTCTGCTTCTGGTTCAGGTTCAGGAACAACGGTTTAGGCTCAGGAGGCGCAGAAGGCTTAATCTCAGCGACAGGCTCTGGCTCTGGCTCTGGCTCTGGCTCTGGCTCTGCGGCATGCTTTGGCTCTGGGGCATGCTCTGGAAGAGGCTATGAAATAGACTCGTCAGCAGACTTACTATCATCGGTTGAATGAGATCAAAAGATGCGTGACAGACACTAGGGGCAGAGACAAGCATCCTCTTCTTCTTCTTCCCCTTCTTCTTCTTCCCCTTCTTCTTCTTCCCCTTCTTCTTCTTCCCCTTCTTCTTCTTCCCCTTCTTCTTCTTATCCTTCTTCTTAGCCTTGGTAGACGTATGGTATTGCAACATCTCAGGTATTTGCGCAAAAGGAGTATTTGCATTTATCAACAATATTATAACCTCGCCATCTGGATCGATAATGTGAGTTGGTTGGCTCATGGTGGCTGTTCGATGTCGTTTTCTGAGCTCGAAAAGATGGAAGAAGGGAGATGAAGAAGATGCATGGCAATATAATATAGAAGAGACTGCCCTGGAGTAGCCCTGATCTCCTGGATGAGAGGTTGTACTTTGTTTTGACAGAGGCAGGTGTGACGGCCTTTCATTGGCATCGGTTGGCGCTGAGAGGAAAGGAGCAGGGGGGGGCAGTGTCCAACCTGGGGCCTCTTTCAAATTCCAGCATCTTTATCACATCGGACTCATTCTTGATGCTCCTCGCCATTGGAGCAGCTCTTGAACGTACAGGTCGTGTTGAGCTGTTGAGTGTTGACTGGTTCAATAAACGAGCCCACCAATGCCAACAAATCTTATGCTGCTTATAAGCCGCGCTGTTATGCAAGACAAAATACTCCGTAAGGCGCTTATGATTGACCTGACCTATAAATGCCGCTAATAGCCACATATATATACCAGATAAGCAAACCAGGACTCTTTCGGGGGTACTTCACGAACATGTATCAGACTGACCAACCATCTACTGCCTTTCCGCTATTACTGCATTATGCACCAGAAAACCTGACAATCAGCCTTGATAGACGTAGTAATGAGCGATCTAGACTAACTACTAGTACTAGTAGTGCTTCTCCAAGGCCGAGTCCGTCCACGGGAGGCGGCTTGGCGGTTTCCCCGAGATCACTATCAGGATCAGGAACTTATCTTCTCCAACTCCAACATTATCACCGTCATCACCCACAATGACTCTCTCAATCTCTCATCATGAACCCCTCTGAGCTGTCTGCACCCCAAACGAGGGCTTCATCCTCTTATCGCGATTACAATCCTCGGAAGAGAGGCAGGACGGCATGCACTCGATGCAAGACTCGGAAGCAGAAGGTCAGTCTCTGCCTAGAAAACCCCCGTCATCCGATTGACATCGAGCTGAACGTACAAGTGCGACAACGAATATCCAGTCTGCTCTAATTGTCTCAGGGCCGGCGCTGAGTGCGACAAGGCGTCCGTCCGGCAGGAAAGTGGTTCCCAGAACGAGTAGGTTATGTCAGCGCGATGCATTGTTCTTACTATACCTGCTGATACACTTTAGGTATACCCGTGCCCTAGAAAAGCGCATTGCATATCTGGAGTCGCAACTGGAGTCGGGAACAAACAGCAGCCGGACGACGAGCAACCATAATGTCTCGCATCCGGTAGCTGCACTCCTGTCCCCTCATCATCACGATGCCGGTAGTGGTCAGGCAGGCCCTACCGGAGGCCATGAAAAAGGGAATGGTATTGACCATAATGCTGTCGGGGAATTAGTTGGTTTCCTTGCGATCAACTCCTCCGAGGCGCCTGCGTACATTGGCTCGAGCTCGGGACTCTCGCTTGCAGCGAACCTAGGCGAGATGGTCCAGGCCACAGTCTGGAATCAGGTGCTCTCTCCCTCGCGCAATCAACCTTCTGTCTCCGACGCTGTAAGAAGCAACGACCCCGCGCCGGCTGACGCCATCAGCGGTCTTCCTCCCCAGCCGACGCCATCAGACAAGGCTCCTGGGCTGGACCGGCCGCGCACATTGCGCATGGAGGAGCTCCTGGCCAAAAGCACGGAACCACCAAATGACGAGATGGGAGGACGCATCCTCCATGCATACCTGACCAGGCTACATGTTCGCTACCCGTTCCTCGACCGGAAGGAGTTGTGGCGGCTGCATGAAGACCGGTGGCTACTGGCCAAGACAAAGCGCGAAGAGCTCACAAAATCCGAGAGATTTGGTATCTTCAAACTGTATCTGACATATGCAATTGGCGCAACTACAATGCAGTTGAGCGAGAAGTACGATTATGTCCCACCGGAGGTACGTATAAGCACCCCGAGCCCCGTTGCAAAGCATATTCTAAACGCCCTAGCGCTTCTACATTACAGCCCTCCAACAAGTGCCAGCTATGTGTGAAACCCGTTCTGTGGAGAACGTGGAGGCTATGACGCTGTTGGTTGTATACCACCTCCGTTCTGCATCCAGTCAGGGAGTTTGGTATATGGTTGGACTGGCCATGCGTACGGCGATTGATCTTGGGCTACATCGCAAGGCGAACGAGATCAACCTTGACCCAATCACGGCGCAAATGCGACGCCGCCTCTTTTGGACGGTATACTACCTAGAACGGGTTGTATCCGTGTCGCTTGGACGGCCGTTTAGCATTGCCGACAGACATATCGATCTGCCGCTCCCAGTGGACGTCGACGACGACATCCGCGATCCTGCACTGCTTCCACCAGCTACCGCTTCACCTACCGGCCTTGAGAGCAATTCCAACGGCAACACCCCTAAGCCTCGCATCACATCATTAACCTTCTCGATCTATCTAATCACACTCCGCCGCATCGACTCGCGTATCCAACACAAAATCTACCGCGCCGACAGACCACTTCACTCACTCCGTTCCAAAATGGACCGTCTTTTCCTCGAGTTAGAGGAATGGAAGGCGTCCGCTCTTCAACGCTTCACAGGCCCAGACCTCGACTATCCTATGCTCCATTATAACCGCGCCCTCCGCCTCCTCATTCAGCCCTTCCTCCCATCTCTCCCTCTCACCGATCCCTACTATCACATCTGTCTCCGCGCCGCCGGCGATATATGCCAAACCCATAAACGGCTCCACCAGACGCTCGAATATGGACATTCCTTCCTTGCTGTGCAGACCGTCTTCATGGCCGGCGTAACCCTCCTTTACGCCCTCTGGACACACAGCGACCAAGTCTGGTCCGTCCGCATAAGCAACGATATTCGAGCTTGCTCGACTGTCTTGTTTGTCATGGGAGAGCGGGCTGCATGGGTGAAGAAATATCGTGATGCCTTTGAGCTCCTTGTCAACGCCGCAATGGAGAAAGTTCAGGGCAACGAGGCCGCCAAAACAGCCGGAATGGCTGAACTAATGACTGCCCAGACTACCCACCATGCGGGGCCCGGCATGGGACAAAGCACTGTATACGGTGTCGGTGTCAGCACTGGCACACCTGCCAGCTATGGTCCTGGTCCTGGTCCTGCGCTTGCTACCCCAGAGTATCCGGGTACAACCAATCCGCATACCGCGGGGGTCACACCCACTTTCATTCCCGACCAGGGGCTCGGCAACGCTTCAACGCTCGACGCAGCAAGTCAGGATCATGGTGTACGAATGGCGCTACAGCTCGCGCCGTGGATAGACCTTGAAGACGGACATGGTCCGTTCTGGGTTCCTGATTTCGAGACCCTGGAGAATTTTTCAGGGAGCCTGTGGGGTGTTGGGGATCCCTCACCGTTTCATCCGTTGTGAGTCTGCATTGCCCGAACAGGCAGGATATTCGAGATTAGTTCCTGCAGTTCCCGGTCATTTGACGATGTAGATAATGTGTCCCACGTTATTTGATGCCGACGTCAAGCTCTCCAGGGATTCATGGAAGAGTGCAGATCACGAAAACAAAGAACATCACCGCCCGCAGGTGGAGCCACATAGACCAAGTGGCGGTGAACTTCTCCGGCCAATCAGACACAGTCGATGGGGCGGTGCTGCCACTGTCTCTGGTCTAGATCTGGAGGGGACAAGCACGCACCGTCATTTATTGTCAGACTCTTGAGTAGATTGCTGTAGATGAACTGTGGATCGAACTATGGAAGCTATGGAAAAATAGCATGGAGGTGATCAGGGGGCTTGAAAAGTGTGGCCACACATCTGTTGCTCCCAAAGCCTTCGAAATCAGATCAAGATGCAGGGACACTGCAAGGAACTCAGCGACTCAGACTTGGAATGCGGGGCATTGTCTGCAACTAAACCTGAAAGTTTTACTGGACTTCACCTCATGACAAATTCCAGGGCAGAACTTGTAAAGTGCTGACGATCGGCCTGGACTAAGTCGGTTGGTGTCTCGCTAGCCGCTCAGGGCAGGAGCAACGGCTGCAGGCCCTCCACTAGTTCTACAGCGTGGCTGCCGCTGCCTCTCCCACGCGTTTCGCTTGCCGCTGACCACGCCTGACGCTGGCCAGAGCTGGTTCGGCGCGTGCAAAACGGGATGCCATACGGTGAGGCAGACTGCAACTGACCAGTGAGGGGTGCGATCTCGGCTTCGACACTCGAAGTATAAATGGCATCGGGTCTGTCTGCCGCCTGACCGCAGCATCCCTCCACGCCTCTCCCAATCGGCGTCTGTTTCCTTCTCTCCTCACATCGGACAAATATCCGTCCTCTCGTCCTTTTCTTCATACAAAGATGTATTCCATCCGGTACGTCGGTGCCTCTTCCCGCCCTTGAGCAGGGACTGACCTGGTTGTTGCGCAGCCTGCCCCTCTCAGAACCATAATCTTATCGTCTTGACGTCCTGGTGGCGCTGGAGCATACATTCTTGACCATTCACACCCTTTCGTATCATTATTCCACGGACCCTTGCTTCCAAGCTCTTCCCGTCCCCTACTTCCTGACTGGCGCCGTTTGCCTGGTGCATGTGAGGCCATTCCCGTCCTTCATTGGAATCTCCCTCATGACGATGGCCGCCATCACATGTCACCGTCACGTTTCTTCCGGCTATGACAACTATCAGGCTGGAAATAACCAGCTACCTATGCATCTAGCTGCATCGTCTGCAGTTACTTCACTCTACTCCGCTCCGGAGCACAATACCGATTCATCTTCTTCCCTGGCTGTGCCGTCCCTCGATATCCCATCTGCAGCTGCCACCGATAAACCTCACCCTTGCCATTCTTTACATATTACTGGGGAGGTATACATACTATCTGAAACCGACAGCGTCATTCCTACTATCAACACTTCTACAACCGTTGCGAACGGGATGGCCGGGCCTCCTACGCCACCCCTGTCCGACAAGCTGCGGACGCCTAAACGGAAACGAACAACGTCCACTCCCTCGACAAGGTCTCCTGGTGAGACTCGTTCAAGTTCTCGCAGCACCCGACGTTCTGGGGGTCATAGTCGCCAGAGCTCGCTTCACTCCCACCGTCGTACAAACACCCTTACTTCCCTCACACCATCTGTACCAGACTCGCCGGTTCGACGAGAAAACCTGCTAGCTCTGCATCGAGAATCCTGTCGACTCTTCCAAGAAAACTCCACCTCTCGCCAACTACCTTCACCACCACTTAGTCCCCGTCTACCAAGAACATTTTCCGGACTCAACACACCTCCTGAATCACCTATTCTCGAAAGTCGACGGTCATCATCCACACTCCGCCCCCGCTCAAACAGCTCACACAACAGCTCACATCAAGAAAACGCCCCTGTCCACCACGTTGAAGGCGAAATCCTATCCGCCGAATCGAAAAGAACACAACCTACTATAATAGAATGGACATCCCCCTCCACCCGCCGCCGCGAGTACAAAGAAATCGACCGCGCCAGCAGCGGTGTGCGCGGGTTCTGGCGTCGAGTGGCACCCCGGTGGTGCCAGTTCGGCAATAGCCGCGTCCCCTTTTATGTCGAAAGAGAGGACGGCAAAGCAAACTACGAAGGGAGCGTCCGCAGGTTCCGGATGGATCTCCCAGATGAGCCTGAGCAAGCTCGGCGGGGATTGAAGCTCAAGCCGCTTATTGTTCTTCGTCGCAGTAAGACGGGATTAGTATGATGCTTACTGCCACTTGTCATTAGCGTTTCGACTTTTTGTTTTGTACATGGCATGGTTCGGTACGAGTTGCATGTGATACCCAGATATACATAGGAGTGCTATAGAGTTAATGAATTCCTTTCATGTCATTTCTCAACGCCGGTAATCGTAGGCAATTTGCAACATTTTGAGCGCCAATCCATGCTAGACAAAGATAATAAACGAAAAATAGGGTATCAAATACATCCGCCCCTAAGAATCCATCCTCACCCCATCCTCATCCAAGTTCCAACCCTAGTCTCGAAAATGAAAAGGGCAAATCACATCAAATCAAAATCATCCAAATTCTCCCGATAAGCCATAATACTCCTCTTAATCTTGCTCGAATCCACCCACGTCACGAAATCCTCCATGTTCCGCGTAACCAGGTACGCCGGGTCCGTGACGACCTCTGAGCCCACGCGGACGTGGCCTTGCTCGATGAATGTTACGGCCTGGCGCACGAGGAAACAAACAAATCAGCACCACACAAACATAGAATGAAAAGGAAAAAAAAAGAAGGGGGAAGGAAGACCCACCGTTTTGATATTCTCAACCATCCCACTCCTCGCCATAACAACCGCAAGTCGCCGTCGACAAAACGCAGAAACCGTAACCTCCCTCTCAATCCGACTCAACCCAGCCCCCTGCTCTCTACTTTGCCTGAGAATCCCCATGCGCCATAACTTATCCAATACCTCAGCCTCCGTCTTCTGACGGATAGGGTCGGAGTCCGGGTCCAGGGCTGACAGTTTATGCGCGAGCTGACGCAGGGACCCGACGATTGACGAGTACTTTTTGTAGTCGAGGGGATTTTGCAGGTAGTATCGTTGAGAGACTTGGGCTTCGCGGTGGCCGTGGTCGGATTTGTAGGTTGTTAGGTTTACTTTTCGGAGGAATCTGGTGACATATATGGTGGTTAGTGGTAGGGTTGTTTGGGGTTAAGGGGTTTAAGGAGGACGAACTTTTGTTCGTGATGCTTGAGTTTGCGGACCATTTTGGCGGGTTGAGCTTTGGTTTCTGGATTGCTTGGTTGGTTTTGATTTTTGGGGCTTGATGCGGATGCGGAGGTGAGGGTTCAGATAATTTTTTGAGATAATTAGGGCGGTGTGGGGTTCTGCCGGTGCAAAGTTAACAAACATCAGCATTATCCATCAGTATCTCCGAGCTTTTTGACTGAGTCTACTATCGCGTCTAAGTGGTTAGGATGCCGAAAGAAATATATGTCTATCTACTATACATCAATCATAACTCGTCTTTTACCGGCACCGCTGTCACCGCCGGGCGCTCACTGTCCTTGGCCAGATCGACTCCGTTCTTCTTGCGCCATTTCTCCCATAGCGCGTGGAAGTCCTTCTCCATGCCGCTCTCCATCTGATCGGGCAGAATGACGGTATACTCGACGAACAGATTCCCGGGCCCTGTGTCATCGTGGTCGTGCAGGTGGCCGTCCGAGTAGAATGGCATGCCTTCACCCGCGACCGTCTCAACCGAGAGCGGCTGCACGACCTCGCCGCGTGACCGGCTAAGCTGGACGACGTGGCCGTCCAAGTGTGTGATGTTGCGCGTCCAGTCGCCCATCCAGGCTTCCCGCAGCGACAGTGTCTCTTTCCAGAAGAGATCGCGGCCGCGCCGACGGAAGAATGTCCCGTCCGTTCGGTGCTCCTCCGTCGTGCTAAGCTCCGGCTCCTTCTCTTCCAAGATAAGGACCAAATCACCCGCAATGTAATCCGGGCTCTCGTCTCCTTCGTTCTCAAAGACCAGCCGCATCCCCCTGTCCATCCCCGGCTCAACCGTGACAAACGTTTCGACGTCCTTCCGGATAACCCTCTGCCCATGACAAACAGAGCACGGCTTTTTAACCATCTTGCCCTGCCCGCGACACTTGTCACACTGCATCTGCACCTGTTGGAACATTCCCGGCGCAAGCATATGTTTCTGAATGACCGCCCCGCGCCCATTACACTTATCACAGGTTATGACCTCGCGATCGGCGGAGCCCGTCCCCTGACACGTCTCGCAAATCTGCTGGCGCTCAATATTCAGCTCGAATGATCGCCCTGTGTAAAAGTCGCGCAGCGGAAGCCCAATCCGGAACTCCATGTCCGGTCCGCGCCGGTGGCCCGGCGCATGTCCGAAATGCCCGCCGCCGCCGAAGAAGCGTGAGAAGAGATCGAAGGGGTCGTGTGCGTGGCCGCCTGCCGAGCCGCCTTGTCGGTGCTGCTCGACTCCCTCGTGGCCATATTGGTCGTAGATCTTGCGTGTCGTCGGCGTGGAGAGGACCTCATAGGCTTCGGCGATTTCGACGAATTTCTCGCGGGCCGAGTCGTCGCCGCTGCAGCTGTCAGTTTATCCCTCTGTAGGCTTGAAGGGGCAGTCAACTTACGGATTCTTATCCGGGTGGAACTTTTTACTGAGCGTGCGATACGCGCGCTTGATGTCCTTTTCCGAAGCACTCTTATCCAGGCCCAGGATCTTGTAGAAGTCCTCTGCCGCAAGCACTAATTGTACAAGCAGCAGCGCGACAGCGCATAAGAGAAATAACCCTCGCATTGAATGCATTGTGATTAGTTACCCCGGCGGCATTTGCAGCCGACTCAACGTGGAACTTGTTTAGTAGCTCGAATCGTGCAGGCCGTCAAGCAAGCCGAATCGGGGAAGCTCTCGCGGAATCGAGTCCGGGACGGCGATCGAAAGCGAAGTCGACACCTCAGTTATAGAGGAAAATTTGTAAAAAAGGGCTAGCTTTGCAGCGAGACTATTCAGTAGCCGCTTGTGAATCTCAAGATCAGTGAAGATCTCAAGTGGATGGCGAGAAGGAGAGGTGTTTGGTAAATTGGAGATAAAAGGTGTACTTCGGCGAATGAGATTCGTTGGTTGGGCTTTCGATGAGGTGGCCGGACCGGGAGTGGTTAATCCATCCCGTGATCACGTGGACAAGATATACTTATGGCTTATGCTCAGATAGACTATTGCCATGAGACAGATATTGGATACAAGATGAGGAGATAGGAGAATAATAGCAGAAAGGTAATATGACATGCAGATTCCGTAAACAGGGGCTGCAGAGTGGGCATGGTCGTAACGCATTAACTAGCATAGCATATACATGCATGATCATACTGGAACATCAAATATAGTATTCCGCCAAGTCCGGTGCAATCCTGGAGTTCCCTCACCCTCCTCGATAGCGTCATGTGCCTGCTGCGCTTCATCATGCCACACCTTCACGAGACTTCCCGGAGCATAGACACCTTTGAAGACGCCCTTACCCGGTGCATCGATACCAATACGGGCCTCAATGTCTGGATTCGGAGCCGGCGTCAAGCGGGCTAATACCGCCCGAACAAACGTGAATAGATCGTGAGGACTGGCAATGCGCGCGGCTCGAAGACGCTCCCGAGCGAAGATCAGCTCCCTGTTCAACGCGTGGGCCGCCTGAACGATCTGCTCAGCGATCTGCTTCTCCAAGACCCTCCGGATCATGTGCTTGAGGAACGGTTTCGTGAGCCAGATGAGGAATCTCCATTTGCCCCGGTGGACTTGGTAGTCGAGTTTATGAATGCGCACGCGCACACCACGCAGGGTGAAAATCTGCTCTAGTCGATCTCTACCGACTTCCACGTCTAGGGAGATATCAATACCTCGTTTGTCAAGGAAGAAGCTTGCAATGCCTTGGTCTTTGAGGTAGAAGAAGAGCGCCTTGTGGGTGCGGAGCCAGAAGCCGAATTCTGCAGCACTCACGTTTAGTCCGTTGATCGTCACTGTAAAGGCGGTCTTCAAATTTGTGGTTGTCTTCTTCGAGTGTCGCTTGACGACGTCGATGTCATTCCGCGTGGTAACGTGCATGCGATACGGAAGAAACGACGAGTAGTTCACCGTATGACCGGGTTCGAGAATCAGGTTCTCTACCAAAAGGTCTATCTCCGGTGCAGAGACCTCCAAGCGCGGAATAGGAATGTACTGAATATTGCGGAGAACAAGAGGAAGGAAGACCTCCAGCAAATCTGCAGGCAGATTCGCGCGTCGGTTGTGGTAGCCATCGGAAGCATCCTTGTAAAGCTTGCGAGTTGCGCTGAGCAGTTTGGAAACTTTCTCATCCTGAGAAACAGACTGCAAGGCCCTCTTTGCCTGAGCAAGGAATTCGTCTACGTCTTTTCGCAGATCAGATTCGGCACCCACTTGCTTGGACTTCTCCTTTAACTCCCCAATCTTCTCCGGGGCAGAGTCAATAGAGTCAGGGTTTGTCATCATGTCCTGCATTGCGGACCCGATCTCTGTCACCAAGCTTTCAAACTCAGGATCACCATTGGCATGCTGCAGTACGTCGTGAAGCCGCTGCTCCAGAGCTTGCCATTCATTTGCGTCGCCGATGGTCTGGAGAAGAGCCCAGAACTTGCGTACTGCTTCTTTGAGGTCTTCGTTGATCTCCGTCTCTTCTTCGGCAGTCGATGCAACATCCGTCGCCGCGTTGGCATATACCTTGGCATATTGTTGCAACAATCGTGCCAGAATCGCAACTGAGTCCGTGTAATCCCTGCGTTCGCGGAGCTTGAGAACGGTCTGCTTCAATCTATGCAGCAGAGTCTCTTGTTCCTTCCCGGTGAAGTGCTCCTCGGCAGATTCCACCGCATCTTTGCCGGTCCGAACGAGCCCACCCTTGGCAACATCCGCAACATGATTTACTTCTTCCTGCAGTTCTTCGTTAGTCACAGTGTGGCCCTCGTCTGCACCGGCACCAGAAAGAGCATTCTGATCCTCTTCCTTTGGCCTCAGCTTCTTCCCGGCTTTCCTTGATTCTCTAGAGAGGGAGAACGCTGTATCGGAGAATATGTTCCGGCCGACGGTTGTTAGGTCTTCGACAAACAGACGGAAATCGGCGTTTGTGAGTAAGAGATTGCCGACGGTACGAATACTATCATACGCTAGTCATACGATTAGTCTACGGCCCGCAGGTAGATAACAGAACAAGTGCAGGAATGCAATTACCTGCTTTGGTATCCGCTTTGGCTTTAGACTGAGAAGCCTGCTGAGTGAGCTGGTTGGTATGAACAGTCGCCCTGCCGTGCGAGAGATGCCAGAGAAACTCCTGTAATTGATCGTCTCCATTCTTGGATTGCAAGAACTCAATGAACAGCTGAATCCACAGGCGGGTATCGCGGACTAACTGACGACCCACCGAACCTATATCGGGATTGCGAGGGCTGAGGATATCAAAGGCAAGGAGGGTGCGGAGATTGGCAATCGTCTGCTCAGTCGATGGCATGTAACCCTCGGAGAACGCACGAAGCATCTGATAAGTATGGATTTTCTGGTGTAGTCGACGCTGCCGACTCGTGTCGTCATCATAGCGAGGGAGCAGGGGCTCCGTTTCTGTCCGCGACATGGTGGGTGAAGGTGGTGTATGACTTCCGTGTAGTTCACCGGGTATTATGTTAGGAGAGATCGCTGTCGTGCGTAGACGTGGTGATGGGATTGATGCACGGACCCAGCCAGGCGACGACAGGGATTTGGATGAGGGGGTGATTGCATGACAAGGAGATAGCAAGTCTGGGTCAGAGCTGGGGTCTGGAATTGTTGCCAATGCTGCTGGGAGCTCGAGCGTTGACCAGCTCACTCTTGCGTCACTGCCGCCGCTCTATCGTCAGGTGATCTACCCCAATCTAGGCACTCAAAACATGCGGAGTAGATACAACACCACTACGGCTCATATTTCGAACAGGAATAGATATCGGGATTTTCCATATTTGGCTGTTCCATTGACCTCGGCATCCGAGCAGAAGCAATTCAATGATCGGCATCGTCAAGCTTTGCTTGCCTGCACAGTGCAGGACGATCCGAAACTAGCATAGAGCCTAGAGGTTTACTCCGTCCGGAGTATGGTGGAGAGGCTGCGATAAGAATGTATAGCTCCAATGGACATCACAAACTAAAGGGTATGTCCGGCTGAAAATGCTCTGCAGAGCGACCTGATAGGGCTTCGACACTTTATGTAGTGGCATCATAGGAAGATATAGAGAGTAGTAGTAGTAGTCTCATGGATTGATCGCACAACATTCAATCTGACCCACACTAGAATTTGAGATCTTCAAAAGTCCAGAGGCTCAAGGAACCACCATGATCATCCTCTCCAAACCCCATCCAAAAGTCCCGGTGGTTCCAATGGGTTCTACGGAGACAAGCAAAAATCCGAGTGGGCCGGCTTCGGGGTGGCTAATCCTCGGGAAAAAGTACAAGGTCAGCTCCAAGAATATGAAGTATGAAAGTACAGAGTACTTTCTACTCAGGTTCCGAGAACAAGCACATGCTTACCCCGAGACGCGCCCTAAGCCGACCCCAAATCTCGAACGGACCCCAGGAATAGCAGCTTTACTGCGTATACGGCGGCTAGGGCTATAGACGGAGATACCGTCTAGAACTCGCATCCCGAAGGTTGATGACAGACATTATTAATGCGAGGCGACTCAACCCGAATCCCCCCGAGTATATTCGTGAGCGCCAATGACGGATCCGAGATTGGCAATTTCATGTGTGGAGCAGCGTCGGAGCTGTTTCAACTTCAAAGTGTGCGGAGAAGAAACCAAGCCTTCTTTGAGAGCAGCATTCCGATGCTATAATTCTCGGCCGGGACCGATCGGCTTCCTCCAACTGCCGTGTCTTCTAATTCGGGCAGCAATCGTTTGTAGACCTACTGAGGATTTCAGGTTTCGTGTGCGACACGCAAGATGCTGAGAAGTGCTCGGGACTCATCAGAATGCGGCATTTTCTCGTGCATACAGGCACTCCGGGTACAGGCAGAGATGATGATGATACCTGCGTACTTTGTTTCCTGCAGGAGGAAGCATGCAGCGCCTTGAAATTTCAATATCACGAAGCGATATTCATCAGTGGCCGCGTGTGTGCGGGGAAGAGTGAAAAAAAAAAAAAAAAAAAAAAAAAAAAAAAAAAAAAAAAAAAAAAAAAAAAAAAAAAAAAAAAAAAAAAAAAAAAAAAAAAAAAAAAAAA
>NW_027396702.1:0-44402 GCF_047715775.1 Aspergillus undulatus | reverse complement strand
AAAAAAAAAAAAAAAAAAAAAAAAAAAAAAAAAAAAAAGCGACGAAAACTAAGAGGAGGAAGCCCCAGTCTCAAGTCCAGAATCCTTCCTCTAGGAGTTAGTGCGAGGCTACTCTTAGTCTCTCTGCCACATGAGCCCCGATCCCTTTGACTGGGACTTGAAACTACTCGGTAGACCTAATCCTGTTCCTTCTCTAGCGCTGCACTTGGGGTCTGGATACGGCTCCACTGCAAAAAAACATCGGGATGCTGTCGGGTGCGTTTTCGGAATTCTAAATAGTCATGGGTTGAACTGGCCAAGTGGCATAATGCGCTTGAGGACGAATATCTGAAAGTATCAAGGTACTTGCTTTGTTTTGTTGGAGGAGCTGTAATGCGTCAATAGAGCTGTCAAGTAAATTGTTGAGAGAACGGTCTAGGCCGAATGACAAGGTGAAGCTGTCAGAGAGTCGTGTGCGCAGTCATCTGGACTGCCCCCTACATTGTAGTCCCGAGACTGCAAAGAAATACCGCACCAAACTCAACCTTCTTCCCTCTCAACCTCATTCGCCTCCTCCAAGCTCCTTTGTTTCTTTTTCTCCGCATTTCTTCTTCTGACTCTTCAAGTCTTGGGTGCCTAAGGACTTTGGATCCGTCCCGTTGACTCCACGCCCGCCCCCAACAGCTTTCATTTGCTGAAAAGCTTCGTCTCCCACTCTTTCCAGCCAGGCCTTCATAACGGTTCGCTGCCATGCAACCATCGTCCCCCAAACTTATCCACCGTCGCGATCCCGACCGCCCTGACTGGCCCTCTCTCCCCCGACTCTTCCCGACACCTGGCCCCAGACTCATCGTTTGGTCACAGCTTCAGCCCCGGTTCAGAGTTCATAGTCCTCGTTGTTACCTCCTTGAAGCTCGCAGGGTCATCGTCGTGACTTTGCAATCTCGGGATGCGGTGGATTCCTGCTCCAGGGGGTTCAATGCTAGTGTCTCGGGCTTTACTACATAATATAAGACCGCTGCCTGTCGCTCCTCCAGCTCAATTGCTTTCTTCCGTCTCCTCTACTTCCATTCCTGGTGCTCGCTGTCATAGTACTGCTACCGTGACTCAGACTTCCAAAATGGCTCGTTTCCCTTCACAACAAAGCCGTCCGGTCCATGCGACCTCCCAAGTGAGCCACAACATTCACAATGGTCCAATGTATGTTGATTAGCATATACCTGCTGTTCATCAGACATAGTTGCTAACGCTATGTCACCATTAGTGAACAAAACTATGACACCGCCAACCCTCCCTACATTCGCAAGTACCTTCGCACATACGGCCTGACTCCTCCCCGCGCCGAAACTTACGAGACCCAGAAGACTCGGTGTATGTCATACTTTGGGATGATAATAGCGGACTATGGCGAGACTGCAGTGCTAACTATATTCTAGGTCTCGCACAGCTGGCTCTGAAGCAGACAAACATCGACAAATTCCTCTACCTCAGCACTCTCCGCAAGAACAATGTCCACCTCTTCTACCGCTTGGTCACAGAACACCTCAAGGTAAGGCTCGGAATGTATCATAGACTAGTTACTTGCCGATCAGAAAACTAAGAAGCGAATAGGAATTGACCCCTCTTATCTACACCCCCGTCGTTGGTGAAGCCTGTCAGAGATGGTCCGAGATCTACCAACAGCCTGAGGGTTAGTTTCAAGCCACTTCACATGCAGTGCATAGGACCCGAGCTAACATTCTGAACTAGGTATGTACCTCAGCTGGGAAGACCGGGGTAACTTGGCCTCTGTCATCGCCAACTGGCCCCAGCCCAATGTGGAGATCACGTGCATCACCGATGGGTCCCGAATTCTCGGTCTAGGTGACCTTGGCATCAACGGAATGGGCATTCCCATTGGTAAACTGGCTCTATACACTGCTTGCGCTGGTATTCGACCCGAAGCTACCCTGCCCTTGACCCTCGACCTGGGTACAAGCAACAAGGCCTTCCGGGAAGACCCGCTGTACATGGGTAGCCGCCGCGACAAGATCACTCCCGATGAGGAGCGGGAATTCATGGATGAGTTAATGGCTGCTCTTACTGAGCGCTGGCCTGGGTGAGTTATTTTATCTTATTCTCTTCCGAGGCTATGTGCTAACGGGTTTTCTAGTATTGTCATTCAATTCGAAGACTTCAAGAACCCCTTCCCTGCTCTTGAAAGGTACCAGGACGTCTACACCTGCTTCAATGATGACATTCAGGGCACTGGTGCGGTCATTCTCGGTGGTGTCATCAATGCTGTGAAGCGCTCCGGCATGCCCTGCAAAGATCAGCGGGCTGTCTTTTTCGGTGCGGGAAGTGCCGGAGTGGGTGTTGCCAAGCAGATCGTCGCTTTCTTCATGCGCGAGGGAATGACCGAGGATGAAGCTCGCTCATGCTTCTACCTCGTCGATACCAAGGGTCTTGTGACCGCAGACCGTGGTGACAAGCTTGCCGAGCACAAGGTCTACTTCGCCCGCACGGATAACCAGGGCGAGCAATTCAAGACTCTCGAGGACGTCGTCGACCATGTGAAGCCGACCATTCTTATGGGCCTCTCCACCATTGGTGGCGTTTTCACTCCCGAGATTCTGCGCAAGATGGCAGAGTGGAATGAGAACCCCATCGTCTTCCCTCTCTCCAACCCTTCATCCAAGTCTGAGTGTGACTACGAGGCTGCCGTCACCAACACCGATGGCCGTGTTCTCTTCGCCTCCGGCTCTCCCTTCCCTACCATGTCCTTCACCAACTCTGCGGGCGAGACCAAGATGTACTACCCTGGACAGGGTAACAACATGTACGTCTTCCCCGGTATCGGTCTTGGTACCATTCTGTCCAAGGCCGTCAAGGTCACCGACAGCATGATCTATGCTTCCGGTGAGGCTCTCTCGAAGGCTCTTACATCCGAAGAGATTGAGCGCGGTCTCCTCTACCCCGACTTGACCCGTATCCGCCAGGTCAGCGTCGTTGTTGCCCGTAACGTCATCCGTGCCGCCCAAGAAGCCAAGGTCGACCGCGAAACCACCCTCCGCACTATGGACGATGAAACCCTCGACGCCTGGATCAAGGTCCGCATGTATGACCCTCACTCCGAGGTCCACTCTCTGGAGCGGGAAGTCGGTGCCATCCTGTCCAGCCTTGGTGCCCCTCAACAGCTTGGCTTGAACGGCGGTTCCTCAGACGAGGCTAAGTTGTAAGGACCAAACCTTGTCTCTTTTCTTTTCCCGGCTTCATCTGGGCACTGTTTTCTACTGTTTCCGACTCTAATACTGGTATTCATGTCCATGTTGGTTCGCTATTGATTTGAAGCGCGTTTGTCTTTGGTACGCTCCTTAACTTCGAAGGATTCGTGATGCTTTTGTATACCCCATCCTTGACGGATTCTGGTTATTCTTAATGACATTTCTATCATTGCATACCCACTATTGGGTTCAGTTGGTTAGCTATATACGGCGGGTTTGAATAAAAGTAGACAATTCACGGTTATTCCTAGACATTTTCCTCGTATTTGGCTTGTGACTTAGGCAATTTTTCATCGCAGTTTTTTCGTAGAGTCTAGGCCTTGCCATCCTCTCCTACAAATCAGAAGATCCCCGCAGGCCTTGTGCGACATCTCGATATGGAAGTCTTAGTCAAAGCATCGCAGCCGACTGACCAGCTACTATGCCTCATCGACAACTGAGAGTAATATATTGAGGAAGGTCAGCCCCCTCGAATTGTTGAGAAAACCTCGTGTCTGACTGCAGGTACATATGCCCAACAGCCAATGAAGGCGGACCTTGGGAGCCGCATCTGGATAGCATCATCTGAGGTGGGGAAGAGCTCAAGCCTCCAGCTCACGGACCAGGGACCAGGAACCGGGGGGCCTGATCCGCGGTTCCCACCTCGTGGCAGAATTAAACTTCTTCAAGACGGGGATCGATCTCTGTGGCCGTTGAACGGTGGACCAGGTCTCGAAGGGGCAGAGTGTGGCAGTTTCTGCAGGGTCCGGCCCGGACGACTGAGATCCGACTCGGATGGGCGGAAGAATTTAAGAGATGAGCTTATCACCACCTCGCGCCAGCCGGAGCCTCGGACATGCTCTCTTTCGGTGTCGAACTTGTTCTTGCTGTTTCGAATGGCGTCCTTTTTTTTCAATATCTGGCGTTGTTTTCAAATGGTCGGAAAGATCACTACGAGGATGAAGCCATGATAGACCGGGGGAACTCAACTCCCCATTCCCCACTTCATGTGCGAACAGCCAAACCTCGGCTGCTTTGGGACCTGGCGAAGTCTCCGAGCCGGGGTGACTTGAGTTCCGCAGGTTTTTTGCGACGTATATATCTGGAGCTTTCATTTCGCGGGTCTTTTTGCCAATACTTTATACGCTTGCTGTGCCACTATGTCGTCTTTAAGTGATTCCGTGAAGCTACCGTGCGGGCTGGTCTTTCCTAATCGCCTCGTCAAGGTATGATCACGCGATTACCTTCATGATACCAGATCTATGTAATCTGATCTCAAAACCAACAGGCCGCAATGGCCGAGATGCTGGCCGGGTTCCAGAACGAACCTAACGCGTCCCTCATTAGTGTCTACGATCAATGGGCAAAAGGCAACTGGGGCGCTGTTCTGACAGGTTCGCTAGTCCTTGACCTTAACATAACAGCTTCGACGAACGATGGTTGACAGACATCCAAAGGAAACGTTCAAGTCGACGTCAACCACCTCGGAACCCCCTTCGACCCCGCCCTATCCGGCACCTACACCGACGCCTCAACAAACAGCGAGCTCCTCTCGAAATGGCGCAAGTACGCCGAAGTCTCCCAAGCCCACGGCACGCCGACACTCGTGCAAGTCTGCCACCCGGGTCGGCAGTCGATGCGCGTCTCTGGGCGCAAGGGTATTTTCGGATCGACGATCGCACCTAGCGCGATTCCCATTAATATGGGTGATGGCTTTATCCAGCGCTGGCTAGGCTGGTTTGTGTTTCCGCCGCCGAGGGAAATGACACAGAAGGATATCGATGCCGTTACGAGGCAATTTGTCGATACGGCGAGGCTTATGGCGGACGCTGGGTTCTCGGGGATTGAGCTGCATGGTGCGCATGGGTATTTGATTGACCAATTCCTTAACCCCAAGGTATACCTACAATTCTCTGCCCCGCCGAGGAATTGAATACTCAGCAGGGTACTACAATAGAGCAACATCCGCACAGACGCCTACGGCGGCAGCGCCGCCGCCCGCGCAAAATTCGTCCTCGACATCATCGCGCAAATCCGCGCCGTCGTACCAAGCACCTTCGCCGTCGGCATAAAGTTCAACTCAGCCGACTACAACTCCTCTTTCTTCGAAGTCACCATGACGCAGATCGGCCTCCTCGCAGACGCAGGAATCGATTTCCTCGAAATCAGCGGCGGATCCTACGAAGACCCCAAGATGTTCAGCCTCAACGAAACCCAGCAGCAGCCGGGCCAACACTCCGCGCAGACACAGACAACAGGGAGGGAACCGAAATCAGCACGCACGGCCGCGCGCGAGGCCTTCTTCCTTGAATTTGCATCTGCCGTCCGACAGCGGTACCCGGCTCTGCCGCTCATGCTGACGGGTGGTTTCCGCTCGCGCGCGGGTGCCGAGTATGCCCTTTCTCGGAACGCGTGTGATATGGTTGGGATTGGTCGGCCTGCGGCGATTGACCCTGCGTTTCCGAGGCTCTTGCTTGATGAGAGTTTGCCTGAGGAGGAGGCGCAGTTGAAGCTGAATAAGGTGGCTGTGCCATTTTGGGCCAAGTGGATTCCTCTCACTGCTATTGGGGCTGGGGCGGAGAGTGTATGTTCCCTTTTTCCTTTTATGATGCTTTTCTCTTTCTCCTTAGTCAATGAACTTGCTAACGCACGCGTGGAATGTAGTCTTATTACACGAGCCAGATCCAAAGGATCGCGAAGGGGTTGAAGACTATTGTCCCGATTTGAGAAGGATACCCAAGAAAGTTGGAGGTCTGGTATATACGAAATGCAGACTGCGGGGCTATAGAACGGTAGACTCCTATTCAAAGGATGCTATCGGAGTGTATATATATAATGACCTTATATTATGATATGACAATGGCAGGTTCGGAGTCCAAGCCATCTAAATCCAAGCCAGCTCTCTCTTGTACCCCTGGCGTTTCGAGCCCGATCTTTTATTCCTTTACTACATTAGACACTGTAACGGGACCGGGCCCTGCCTAGTTTAGGAAGGAGCAACTCGCGCCTATGGGCGGGCCTGTCCCAGAGTTGAGGTCATCCATCGCACCTGGCAATTGTTGGAAATGTCCTGCGATTATCAGTATGGGAAGGTGCGATTGAGACGGGTTCAAATCAGATTATCGAGAAGGAAGGAGCGTTATTCATTTTATACTACTGGTTGGCGCCCGGTGCTTTCGCTGTGGGGTAAGTTCACTTTGCTTCAAATTCGTCCATTTGAGGTGTGGTTATGTTTATATACATGAATCAAAAAGAGGACACTGAGGAGCCGGTAAAAACCCTATACCTGCCAAAAACCTCATTTAAGGAGAAACAGCAAATGAGAAGGGAAAAGGCATCCTCGTTCTCGTCTTTGACCGGCGTATACCTTCGCAAGGTCACAAATCTGATAGAGAACAGGAGGAATATCTCAAAAACCCTCATTCCCTTTCCAAAACCAATAATATATCAAAAATCAAACGCCCCCTCCAGGCCTCAAAAGCTCCTTCACCAATCTAGGCAAACATTCATACGGCGTCCTCGCCTCGTTTACCCCCACCGTCATGTCCTTACCATCGCATGCCCTTGCCCAAGGCCAAGGCCCACCGGTATTTACATACCTCAGGATGCGATACGTCTCAACGCGAAGCCTGATTGCTCGAGCTTCGGCGCCCTTCGCGTTCTCCAACTCCGTGGCCAAATACATCTGGATGTCCTCGATTAGTGAGTTCAGGTGATGCGTTGACCCGTCGGAGAGTGTGCGTGTTTGCCGTGGGTTCTTGTATAGTCGGCCGAAGGGGATCCAGAAGAAGTCGGAGTCCCAGCGTGGCATGGGAAACAGTGGTGGTGTGGTCCAGGGGCTTGAGAAAGTTGGCTTACACGAGCGCAGTGATTTCGCCCTAACGGCGTCAAGATGTCGCTCCGCGGACGTCGTCCAGGTATGGCTCCTATAAGAGCGTAACTCAATAGCGAGATCTGTACACTTGAGCGTCCGCTGGTCCAAGAGGTAATGAACAAACGAGTCAACCTTTAACCAGAGCCAAGCCAACTGGCCCAGATTCCCGGGTTCCGGAGCGTAAATGAGGACCCTCGTAAGACCGAATCGGTTATAAGGTAAGCTGTGCAGCCTCCTGCGGGCACGGGAGCAGTCTGCCTCTTCCCAGAGGCACCAGCTTGCGCCTTTGAGGCGGCGGTAGGAGACGCGGATCCAGGGGTCGGATCTGTGCGGGTAGATATGGATGTCGAGGGTGTCGTAGAGGCGGGGGTAGATTTCGTTGTGGATTGTGCGGCTGGTGCGCATGAGATTGGGCGTGGAGCCGTTTGATAGGCTGTATTCGTAGATCAAGAGGCGGAGTTCTGGGGGGAGAGTGGCGAGGGTGCTCATTGCTGTCGGCGGGGTCATTTTGATGGGCGGGATTGTATCGAATGGTTTTTGGTGAACTTGGTTTCCTTGCGCCCTTACGTCGAGGCAAGTATGATGGTGGCTGAATGATATCTGTTTCGATGTTAGAATTCAATATACATGACGGTAGTTGTGAGTTCTTGTTGCGATGTCTTACCTTTCTAGGGCATGTATCCCTGGTCGTAGAGAATTCTCGTCGGTGGCGAGGTTGTATCCAGCAAGACGGCAACTGGATAGTTGAGTATGGAGGTAATGATAGGCTTATGCGGATAAAGATAGGTATGAATGAAGACGTAGAATAGAATGGTTGGTGCGCTAGGAATGAAAGACGGATATTGATAGGTGGAAGAATATCCGCAAAGAGGGCCGAAAAGGGAGGATTCGAGAGAATTGACGCTGGGACAGTGAATACCCAGACAGTAGTGAATAGTGAATATCCAGAAAAGTGAATTCGAACAGATCCAAAACTCAAGCTGAGATGCAAGACTCTGAGCGAAGTGAAGATTCTGATGGCTAAGACATAGACAGACAGGATGTATTTGGAGAAGACGAAAAGAAGGCTAGAATGAACGAGAGAAAGGAGTTGACAGACGAGGCGTGACTCAGTCTGTAGGGCATATGTTCCGGCACGAGGTCACGGCGACCACTATGTCAAGAGCTACCTACCAAGAGCGTAGTGGCTCGGAACATAAGCTCGAGTGCTGTTCGCTTTTTCATTGCTTGCGCAAGACACTCTCTTTGGGCCATTTAGGGCCAGAAAGAGAGTTCCTGTTGAAGGTATACGAAGCTAGTCCGCTCAATCCGTGCCATAGAATGGCATGTAGAAATTAGGGCATCGTAGAGAACTCTCTAGGCCGCGTGGCAAACACGCTAGGAAAGACTCAGAATGCGCTTGAACTTTGGTAAGCAAAAGTCTAATGCAACATAATTGCGTCCTTACATCGACCAGTTCCGGCCAGTAGAAGGCCAAGTGAAGCTTATTTTGGACCATCCTCACACCCAATTCGCGTTCAAGATCTTGTCCGAGTCAATCACTGATCATTGAGGCAAAGCCGTCACTCATTAGACGTGGCTACAACACTAATCTGGTTGGTAGAAATGGCGGTTTTCTTTGGTGGGAGGTTGATGGAAGAAGAAACCGAGTTGCGGCGGAGTTGAATGTCCTACCAAGTCCCGTGACCTGCTGTATGCTCATCAATGAGATAAGAGTCCAACCTGTTAGTTCGGCAAATTTTGCTGCATGTCTTATTTTGTTCATGCAACTTGACAGATCATAATATATACAGTAATCAGCCCTCCTCCTCCCCACGTGGGCGCTCATCCTCCGATTCTTGCTCGACCTCGGCCAATGCTTCCCGCTGCGACTTTCGCTTCGGCTGCGCTAACTCGTTTTCATCCTTGCGTTCTCCGGGTGGAGTAATAGGTTTGGCCGCCGATATACCACCCGACGTGACATACAGGAACTCCTCCTGGGCGTAGTGATCGATGTGGTTGAAGAACGAAGAAAAGCTGTAGATCATTGATTAGCATCATGTGAAAGAATAATAGGGTTATCAAGGAAAACGTACGCGTGAGTCTGCTCCTCCTCTCTAAAGATACGATCGTAGATCTCGCGCTGCTTGAACTCGTTCATTTCTTTGTCGTACTTGCTGAAATCGATTGGCTCCTTCTTGAGATCCGCGGCCTTCTTGTTGTAGACGTCGAAGACGGGCCGTTCGAGAAGTAGGCCGAGACCAGGGGCTTTGGGAATCGCGAGTCTGGTTTCGCCATAGGAATGGACGATACGCTCGGGGTCGCAGCCGCACCGCACTACCATAGCGGCCATGGCAACCATCTTGCGAATCTGGTGCATCATGAAACTTTGTCCGTGCACCTTCAGACTAAGCCATTCACTGCCGTCAATGATGATAGGCTCACGGTTGAGATTGAAGGTCTTGATATGGCGCTTCGCGGAGGGGTCTTTGAACCCTTTCTGAATCGTGTAGTTGTGGAAATTCCAGGTTCCGACATATTTGTCGAGTGCTTGTTGGATACGGTCGAGACGCGCGGGAGGAATACGGTATGCCCGTCTTGCCTTGAGGATAGCAGCCTTGACGGATTTGACAGCCTGATACACCTCTTTTTTGAAGGCAAGCTCTTTATCGTTTAAAGGCTCTACTGGCTTCTCTGTGGATGAGGTTTCAGCAGCCGGAGTATTTTCACTTTCTGTCGCTTGCTGCTCGGC
The DNA here is from genome assembly GCF_047715775.1 of Aspergillus undulatus. Classification (NCBI taxonomy): domain Eukaryota; kingdom Fungi; phylum Ascomycota; class Eurotiomycetes; order Eurotiales; family Aspergillaceae; genus Aspergillus; species Aspergillus undulatus. The sequence goes on along the minus strand of NW_027396702.1, from coordinate 34,576 downwards.
CTCTGTGGGGTCGATGCCTGAAGACTCTTGCTCGTCACCCATGTGCAGCGCCTTCTCGACTGCTTTGCGAACATCCTCGGAGAAACTTTCAACTAGCGGTCGGATGACCTTTTCGTCAACCTCGCTCCAGTATGTGGCAACCTCCTCTTGACGGGCGCTGTGCGCCTCTAGGTCACCCTCCTTTTCAGCAAGTTCCTTCAGCTTGATCCCAAGATAGGTGCTAGGATGCGGGGGTAAGAAGCAATGTGACGGGATAAGATATTCATAGATGCGAGAATCGCACATCTGATAGCTGCTGAACGACTTATTGGCGACCTGGATGGCCCAGATCCGAATCTGGGAACTGAGCTTCTCGTTGATCTTCTGGACAATGTCCTCATCCTCAACGATCAGCTTTAATGAAACAACATTGCCAGCCGCGTGGACACCCTTGTCGGTACGTGCGCAACGGACTAGAGACGATTTCTTCGGGTCGGCGGCGTTGGCCTTTGAGATCGCGCCGGCAGCGACAAACGCAGTAAACAACTCGCCTTCAATCGTCTTCTCAGTTGTACTCCTAGTACTGTTAGCTTCAGATATCCGCGCCGAAACAACGTATAACGCACAATTGCATTCCCTTATAGCCAGTACCAGAGTACCCAATCAGCACAGCAACCTTCTTCTTCGGACGTCGCTGCTCGGCCTCGATATCCTCCTTGGAGAACTCCGTAGCATAAATGGGCGCGACAATCTCCTCGCCATTGTCAAGCTTCCTTCGTTTCACTTGTTGCTCTTGCTCGTTCCGCGCTCTCTTATCTGGCATTGAGCGACTTGCCTGGTTAGCTTAGTGCGCGCAGCTGGGGAGGTCATAACCAGGTGAATTAACGTACCTCCATTCCGCTCTACCCATATCCCTCTTTTTATTAATGCGACCAGCATCTTGGGGTCCCTCAATTTTTCCGGCGTTATTGTCCATTCTTCCGAGCGTTTATACCAAACGCGGCGCGCACCGAGGCAAACAGAGGGGAGTGTGAGGCGGTTCCTAGATGCTGAAAGATGGTTTCTAGAGGTTCCTCGGATGCTCGAGAGGTTCTGAGCGGAGCACTGGCGTAGGAGAAGATGGGAGCGCATCGAGATTGACTGTCTGGCCTGCAGTTCCTTTCTTCCTGACCCCGTCGCTTTTTCTGATCTCTCACTAGTCCGGAAACGGCTTAGTTGATAGCCTATTTTTTGCCTCAGAACTCAGGCACAAAATAGCTCCGCCTGCCATCAGCCTCAACCTTCTCGTTGTGAAGACATCAATCATCCATTTAGTCTCTCTTTTCTGTCACTTCACTCACCTCATTTTCCTTAGTGAACGGCTCCCCGCTATCCGATAGCTGCAGCTTGTTCTGGTCAATAAATTTGCCCTCGTTCTACACTTAGTTGCGCTTGCGGAGAACGGAGATATGCTGGAGGTTGAGACTCAGGTATAAGAACCGCAACACCATTCCCCGGCGCAGGCGCGCCCTCCTGTCCTTTCCAGTCCACCTCGCTCTCGCCTTACTCACAAAGGAGAAGAATTCTCCGAATCACCATGGATCTCGCCAACACCCTTATCCGGACGGTCGCACGCTCCTTCTACGAGACTCGCCACATCCTTGTGATCGATGCGCTCTTTATCCACTCGGTGTATGTGTGATTCTGCGAGGAGGAAGGCACTGCATACAAGGGCACTCATGCGCTAACAACTATACTGAATAGCCTCCATGCGGAGGACTTGGCTTTCCTCCTAGGAATGCAGCAGAAAGACCTACGCAAACTGTGCGCCAAGTTGCGCGAAGATCGCCTGATCGCAGTGTATGGCCTGCCTATGTCGTCTTGAACTAGGCATTTTTTTGGCGGATGGCTAACATGAAGCGCGCGTTGCTCGGTTGTAGAAACACCCGAGCTGAGATTCGCGATGGATCGACCCGACCTGTTAACCGTGAATACTACTACATCCCGCTGCATCCGGTTGTCGACGCGATCAAGTACAAGGTTTCCAAACTGACATCGACGATAAAACTGCAATATACGCCGAGCCAGGAAAGAAAGGAATATATTTGTTTGCGGTGCGGGGCTGAGTGGACGGAACTCGACGTCCTGAGTCTTTACTCGGAGGAAGGTTTTGAGTGCCAAAACTGCGGGGCTATCCTTGAGCGCACGGAAGATGTCAAGGGCAGCGAGGGCATCGACCGTACGGGACATGAGAAGAACAGCAAACTCATGGCCCAGCTAGATGGGGTGCTGAAGCTGCTCAAGCAGATCGATTCCGTCGAAGTTCCTCCAAATGACTTTGACACCGCGTGGGACCACAAGGTTGATGTTGTCCGGAACCAGCACACCAACCCTACCAGGGCCGCAATTGTCGTACCGTCCAAGAAGCAGGAGGCTGTCCGAGGCAACCTCAAGACCGACGCGACCGCTCTTGAGATTTCACTGACTTCTACCGAAGAGAAAACTGCGGCCGAACAGAAGGAAGAGACCGCGCGCAAAGCCGCCTTGGAGAAACAGAATGCGCTACCCGTATGGCACACGCACTCAACTGTTTCTACCAACGCTGGAAATGTTGGCGCCGTCAAGACTGAAGATGTCACCATCAAGCCCGAGGTCAAAGAGGAAGAAGACCAGAAACCTAACTTGGTCGACCTCGATGACAAGGTTGCTGCATACTACGCCGAGATGGAGCGCGAAAAGGCCCTGCAGGCGCAAGAAGATGCCAGCAGCGCGGACGAAGATTCGGATGAGTTCGACGAATTCGAGGATGTCGGTGGTGTTTCAGCTAGTGATACCGCTTCTCCAGTTACTGCTTCCCCAGCAGTTGGTGGTATGTCTGCGCCAACAAATGCTCCTCCTGGCATCAAGCGCGAGCTTGACACAGACTCTGGGACCAGCGCACCCGCAACAGCTACGGGGACACCCTCAACTCCGGCTGATGAGGGGCCATCAGCGAAGAAGATCAAGACCGAACCGGAGATCAAGAAAGAGGAGTCTGACGAGGATGACGAGGAGTTTGAGGATGTTTGATTTATCGAGCGCTGGCGCTCAGAAGCATAGATGGAAAAGTTCTTTTCAAGCTGGCTGTTCTCTATACCATTCAGAAATAGATAGGTAGGTCAGTCATTTATATACTTACAGCCTATTCTTGTATCTGTAATATGTACCACCATGTAGAACAAGTCGGGCACCGTCCCTTGGTCAAGAAAGCTGCCATGCAATCTCCAACAACTTATACTGCGTATCAACGACCACATCTGGCCTGTGCCCTATCAAGATGCTCCTTCCTATTCCGCGCACGATCTCATCGCACCTGCCTAAACCATACATGCCTTCCACCGGTGTTAGCTCCTTCCCTGTTCCATGATAGACAGTCGTCCTGCTGGCTATACCGCCACTTCGAGTTAAGATCGAATGATCCTCGTCGTTTGGCAAGACCGCTTGCAAGTTTAGATGCTGATGACGTCAGCTTGGTTAGTTCGATCAGGGCGCGACTGGGCCTTGTATTGAATGGTTTGGTCGTGGCTTGAATACCTTCAAGATTCAACACAGTGTCTTTGAGGAGGCTACCTCTTCGGCGTTTGAGGACGCAATGGCGTGGAAGATTGTTGTTATGAAGGGAATTAGGATGCAGGAGGTGAGGTTCCTGGAGATATCGGTAGCAGAAAGTATGTACGCCATTTGTGAGAATGCTGATCAGGGTATCAGAGTCTTACCACTCAACAGGAGCTCCAGCCCTCCGATGCGTATCACAACAACGGAGGTATGATTGAAGCGCACGCCGCGCGGCGTTAAAGCACTCGGGTTGTATACGTGTCTGACCATGACCATGGCCATGACCGCTGCTAGGCGTTCGGAGCAAGATAGTGAGTGCTGCCCAGCACTTGACTTCCAACAGATGCTTTCGTGAATTGAATAGTCGGAGATTTGTTGCACTGCTCCCGTGGATCTAGAAAGGTTCGAAAGTTAGCGGTTTCAGCAACACCCACAGAGTCATATTCAGGTACCATGTCCGTCCACTCGATCCACCGCTCGATTTCCTGCGCAAAATCCCCGACCCTCGTCTCCATCTCGTCACCACCCTCCGAGTTCGAAAGCCCCATCATGAAAACCTCATAGACCCTCCCTTGAAACTTGGCCGCCTGGATTTCTCTCTCAAACAACTTATCCCAAGAATCAACGCCGGTTTTCGTCGAGAAGATAGGGTGCGCCGTATCAACAAAGCCACCACGAATGAGGGACGCCGCCCAGCAGCAAAATTAACTTGCGTTTCGGCAACGTACACGCTCCAGAAGAGCGGCCGCGAATTCGAGGAATTCTCATGCGCAGAGTCGTGGTTCCAGCCTAGTTCAAGGCAGTGGCGCGGCGAGTGTAATTAGGGTACGCGCTTGACGGGGGTTGAAATCGATTTGAGCTTTGAGGAACTAAGCAGTTAGGCAAGAATCCTGGTGGGCATTAACAAGTGATACTCACACCCAGCATCAAGGAAAGTACACCCCCATAACTAGGCACACTCTGCACCTCATCATCCACTAATAAGACCTCAAAGTTGCCCGCCGCTACCTCGAGCGCATTCTTCAGATCGAATCTCTGCGCAATAATTTGGGCTTCCTGACCCAAACCTTGACCCTTACCCTGACCCTGGCTCTGGCCCCAAGGATCGTCGCTGTGCAGATGGATTGTTGCTGCCTTGTCGAGACCCCTGTCCCGTCCCTGACCTATAGTGATAAATACGAGATACTCTGTAAACTATGCAATCTGATGAGTTTTAAAGAGAACAAGTGGGTGGTGAAGTATGTACCCAGGCTTGAGGGTTGCTGCGTCAAGGCCAGCCTTATTCTGCACTATTTTCACTCTCTTTGGTAGTATACACACATTCATTCGTTAGCACTTAGCACCCCCCTAATCGATCCATGTCTGTCTGTCTGTCTGTCTGTCCACTTCGCCCCGCTGCTCCTCGCTGCTTCTCGCTTCGCCATCAATCAATGTGTATAACCGAGCCAATGCAGCAACCAAGAAAGAAAAAAAAAATAGAAAAGAAAAGCACAACAAAACATAGACGGGCCGCTTCGGAAAGTATGATAAAATATGACTGGCGCCCATGAGATAATCGAAACGAAGAAAGGCCGACTGAATTCCGCATGATAAAACGCCAATCCACACTTGTACAAAGCCAGGCAGTGGTGGAAGTAAGCTGGAATGAAATGAATCGAGAGTCCATCTCTAAGCAGCTAAGCGAAGTGCGATGATCTGTTCGTGGGAAAACGCCGGGTGATGCATGCAAGCGCGGCACAGCAGAAAGAGGCTGGTGTCTGGTGTCTGTGTCCGTGTCTTTTTTTTTGTTTTTCGTGAATTCGTCTCTCATATGTGATACAATCGCGGCATTTCATTATGTTCGTTCGTCGATTGAACCTCACACTTTAGGGCGTTCCTGCGAGCCCCATCTCCGAGTCGCTCGCCATCGAGTTATCTTCCCATTCCTCTAAAGAACGCACATCAGATCCTGGGGCCTGAGAGTTAGACGCTGAAGAGGATGTATGAAAAAAATCAGACCTACCGGATGCTAGTTCTTCTGGTAATTCGACTGCCAGGTCCTCAATCGCCGTTACAACCGCTATTCGACATTATTTATAAGGAATTTCGATTTTGCTTTAGGAAAAATAACATACCTTGTGCTTGGCTGGTAATTTTCTGATCCTCCTCGGTATCACCAAAGTATGTGGCCAAGCAGTGATCAATTACTGTTCGAATGGCTTCTAGAGCTCTTGCTTCGATATTGATCCCCGGAGTCGCGAGATATGTTTTGCGCAGCTTGTCGATGCTCGCTGACACTAGGTCCTTTGCGGTTTCTGCGTAACGTGACTTCCATTCCTCACCGACATCCGACGCTTCTTCGTCGAACAAAATTTGGCGCAGGAAGTCCACCGTCGTGTGCCTGATGTTGTCGTTAGGGTACATTAGGAGAGCAGGTACCCAGTCTGGAATTAGCTCAATGACCTGGGAAGTGAACCACGTCTCATCAAGACCAAGGCGCTCATTTCGGCAGAGCAATACGTTGGTGAAGAATGTAAGGTGCTCTTTGCCTCCGCTGTCATTGATGGTGTCGACGCCCTTAGCAACATAGTCAAGAATGTTGACAATCCGTTCGTCGTCGGGACACCTTCTGCAGACAATCAAGACGGCTTCCAGGAATGGAGCACAACGTTCGGCCGGCGCAAGACGGAGACCATCTCTCAACACCTGTAAGATTGGTTCCAAAAGACCTGCGCTTGGCTCAGAATCCATTAGAAGACTGAAGATATTCCTACACGCTTGGGGGCTGCTGTACTGTTGAAGTATCTTCTTCAAGACAACAAGCTCCCTGCGTGGCCCCAATGGCCGAATGAGGTCACTCTCGGCAAGCGTAAGTGAGAACTTGTCATTTGCGAGCACTCGTCGTTTGTCATCCGCGAAAGGCCGCTCAGCGAAATCAATATTTGCTAGCAAGACCGCCATGAGATCCATGAGTCTCCGGTATGAATACTTCCTGCCCTTTTCGAGAAGCTTGGCGTAGGCCATATACTGACGCTTCAATCTCCTTGCGTCCTCATAGTCGAGCCAAACCATTTCCAGGCATTTGAGGAGGAAATTGTGGTCGAGAATAATGCCAGCTTCTTGGCTGCCAAGATTCGCAAGCAAGAACAAGAGCTCAAAGTAGTCATCCCATGTACGATTGCTGAGGTGCAACGTTCCCCACATACCATCGAGGGTGGAAGCGATGTATTCGATGCCATCCAGGTAGCGAGCATACAACTTCTCCTTCTCATGACTTCCGTCTTCCGCTTGCATATAGAGCTCTCGAAGTCTGGTCAAGGCGTGTACGAAGATTCTGCTTGGAACTTCACGCACTGCTGGATGGGGACTCTTCAGGAGATGGGGGATCCCAGCTGGTCTTTCCAAAGCCCAGTAGATAGCCCGCTGTGGCCCCTTGGGTATTTCGTTGATGCCCCGGGTGATCTCCTCTATGAAAGAATCAAATCCTTGCAAGTCTTTCGTCCTAGAGATCAGCTGTTCCAGGGTGTCGAGTCCAATCAGAATCATCGATTTCTCCAACTTGTTTTTCGAGGCGCTCTTTGCAATATGTTCCTCGCGAAGCTGCGTGAAGAGATAACGAACGAAGAGTGAATAGAACGGATCTAAGAGACAATAGGTCCGCACGAACAACTCATTCTCCATCACGATATGATTGGCCAGTGACACTGGCAGGGGCACAGAAACAGGATAGTGGTTTTCGACCGCGTTGTAGGTTGACTTTGCGGTTTCCATGCTTGAAACGCGTTGGTAGAACAGCATGTAAGCATTCCAGACTTTGTTAAAGCGCATTTGCCCCGCAGATGCAGACTGGAGTGACTCGCTGTAGCCGCCAAAGCACTGCTCTGCAACTCTAGTCGGATCGAACCTGCTCACATCAGAGTCGTTGAACTCAACCCAGGTACCTCGCCCGTTTGCTGAAGGCCTTTCACGTATGTACGAGTAATAATGACCGGATTCTGCGGTGCCACTATGTACCAGCACGCCAACCAATTCAAAAACGTCTTGCTGTGTTTCTTTATTGGAGTTCGATAGATAGTCGACAGTGAATGGTGTCATATCTATCCGTTCGGGGAACTGGAATTCATCATTGATCTTGCTGCGCACCATATTGATCATGTCAAAGTCAAATCTCTTGAGGTGGAATATAAGATTATCGGGCACATCCCTGAGGCAAGCCCTAAGTCCAAATCAGTGCCAAGTACTGTGAGCTATCAGTCTCGCCAACATACCGCTTAACAGCATCAACGTGACGCCCGCAAGAGGTGCAAGAATACTTATTATCTGTCAAGAATTTAGTATAATCGCGTAGGCAGAGGCTTGGCGTATATGTACTTACCTCCCTGCATGATTTCTCCCTCGACGTAGGCTTGCAGGCTCTCCTCAAGGCTCGCTTTCCCTTTAATGTCACACTGAATGGCTGAGAACGGTTCTAAGCGCTCCGAAATATGATCACACTCTTTGGATTTGATCTGCTGAACAAGCTGTCCACCATAGAAGGACCTGAACTTCTTTCTATCTTCGGGGCCGGTAATTTGAGCTTCCCAGCGGTCAAAGAGAAGATTATAGAATTCATCGACGTCCATTTGGATAGTCACATCCACAGGCTCGTTATCGTAGGTGCGAATTGAGTCAACGAATCCGGAAGGGTCGACACCCTTGAGCCACGACTCCTGCATGTAACCGAATACTTTCTTCGTCTCATCAAGCAGCTTCTGGGATGTGTCGGGATCCGTGAGATTAAGCTCAAGCATGAATTGACGAAATCCAACGTTCATGAAGAGCTGACTCAACAGCGAGTTCAAGTAACATGTGTTTGACAGGTTTCTCAATCCAGCATAACCCTCTGGTGCGCGGATCAATTTTTGCCGATCAAAAGACCAGCCCAGCTGGTACGTATGGTCTGTGAAATGTGATCAGTTGAGGAAGTGAAAGTAGGCTTTGAGGTACAGACCTTGTGGAATGATATCTTCTAAACGCGCTATAAGTTGCGAATAATTGTCATCATACTTTGAAAGCAACCCAACTATCGCATAGAGCTCTTGCCGCGTTTGAGTATGCATTACCGGGATTTGGGGAGTTATGAGCTCGGATGACTCGTCCGAGAGGTCCGGGAAGAGGTAGGTATCAAAGAGTTGCTCCGTTAGATTGCTGCAAATACCTTAGCAACGTGTATACCGATAGTACCCAGGGAAGTCAGTCACTTACAAGGTGTCAAGCGTGATATTAGATGAGCTTGCAATATCCAAGCAAGACTTGAGAAGTCGAGAAAAGCCAAAGATGACATGATCCACGGGCTCCCTTCCAACAAACTTTATCAAGGTTAGCTGTGTAGAGAGTCAAAATCGGATCATGGAACAAACCTCGCTCGTCCTGTGATTCAGCATAACGCTGCTCCATTGCTTCAGATACTCGCTGAATATCATATCGTGAGGAGACTTCTCCGCGACTGAAGAGAACACAATGTGGGCGATGTCAAAGAACTCCTGTGACTGCGCTGGAAATTCTAGAACACGTGGAAAGGTGAGTACAAAGGCGTTCCATATCGTTGCCAAGATATCGATTCTCGCTGGGTTCTCCAAGAGCGCCGCTTCTCGTGCTTCTTGTGCTGCTGAAGCCGGTAGTTTGGGTTTCTTGAACTGCTTCGAGGAACTGCAGATGATATAAATATTTTCTGCGACGCCCTTCCGAATGAGTTGACGACTCTCACGGATCAGGAGAGAGAAAAGGAGCTGGTCGAACTTGATTTGCTGCTTTGTCGCAGCCCAGAACCCGGTGTCTCGAACAGACCCCTCGATGAGTACGGCGAAAGAGTAGCAAATTAGTTTGTGAATGGTGGACTCAGGGACCTGAATGGGAGGTAGGCTCTCTCCAACCTCCATAATGCGGAGTAACTGGGCGACCAGGGCGGTAGAACCTGGGATTAAAGGAACATCGTTCGACTCGGGGGCTTTCACTGCTAACGAGTCAACCATCAAGTTAAAACACCAATGGCCACGGCTGATGACTTACCCATTAAAGCATAGAGAAGGCACTCGATCAAGCTGCTAGCGAATAATATACTTGTCGGCGCCATTGCTAACGTCTCCGATATTTCACGGCGCGTCAAAGCCGCCACGACAACTTGAACGCTATGAGACACGAATGCCTCGTTTGGCGTTGGCTTGAAGGCATCGTTAGCATATCTAATGAGGCCGGTATGGCGAATTCTTTAGTAATAACGAACCTCGAGTGCTTCCTGTCGAAGGCAATCTGAAAGTGCATTGACCGAGTAGAGGAATTTATATGGCTTGGCCATGGGAAACATGTCTTCGGCGGTTTTATCAGTTGATTTTACCAAACAGACAACATTTTCCTGAGGCGGAAAAACCACGAGAAATTCGTATATCTGTGATGGTATGAGCACATCGTACCAAAAACAGAAGGAAGACGACACCAATACGCACCTCTCTGGCTAGATGATCATCTAGGTTGAGAAGGTCGTAGAGATCATCGAAGTGCTTTAGCACCTCATTATCGACAGAGGTCAAGGATTGCTGCTTTCGTCCAACCGTCCCACGGCAGCTTGGATCTCTCCGGACGAGCAATAGTCCTGAGAGCTTCAACTCTCGCAGCGTCTGGTCAGGCTTTTCAAGAAAGTCAATCTTCTGCCCCGAAGATATTGTCATGAGCTTCGGAAACCCCGTGACCTTCGTAAGTGCCTCCATGAGCTCAGATGCTGTGGACAGATCCCCCATTCGCAACGTGCGAAGTTTCGAACGTGCGCCACCGTCGAATGACTGGTAGCGAATGTCAATGAGATCGCCTTTCACCGGCTGCGCTGGTAGGCTTGGAGGCGAGTTTTGTGGTGGGCTATACTGGGGCCGAGCCCGTAAGGCTTGCAGAAATTGTCGAAGAAAGAATAGCGAGCGGCTGAACTTGAGTTCATCGGCGAATAGTCCATTGCGTCCAACTTCCACGGTCATAATTTCTCCCTCGGCATCCGCAGACTCGCCCGGGTGCGATTTGAGCTTTGAAGCTGCAGATTTGAGCTGCTCTACGCAACGATCAACCAGCGCCATGTGCGTAGCTTCAACGGAAGAACGGGGTGAACGATGAATGATGTTGTGGTCAAGGTAAACCTCTATGGCAAAGGCAGTTGCGTCCGCTTCGATTGAATTTGGAAGCGCAGTCAAAATGAAGTTCCATATTCGTTCAATACCGGGAATTAGGAGTACTTCGTTCTCATCAACCGATGGCGGGGGGTTGAAGCGAACCTCGTAATTCATGCTCCGCTTAGCAAATGCGAGCACCTCAAAAGAATAGTCCGCAGGTGACAGGCCCGGGAGGTATTGTTGAATGCAACGATCAATGAAGGGGTTTTCCACCATGGTATTCCGCGTGATCTCACAGAGCATATCCCAAAGAGTTCTTCGTCCTTGTTGAGGAAGGTGCTGGGACATGAAGACTTTGTGCCATAGGACGTCACCAAGTTTCGGGGTAATTGAATCTGGCACCCCATCGATGATCCGTGAAAGCATATAAACGCGCGACATGAATCCAGTCCTTGAGAAGGTATCTGCAAGATCAATATGATTTGCTTGCACCACATCAGCGACTTCTGATACAAGTAACTCTGTCAGATTAAATTCTGTCGCGAGTTTTCGGATCTCTTGAGAATCTTGTGTGATGAGAAGGGCATTGAGGGCCTGGATACTGCCCACGCTGAACTGATTTCTCTCCGCGATATCCTGGACACATCTCTCATAAATCTCCATTTTATCTGCGTCGCTAAGCCCTAGTTTCATGAAGGAGCTTAGTTGAGCACCAGCAAATTTGTGCAGATGAGCCTTCAGGTCCACGGGAAGATCCTCGGTCGCGGCACTTTCACGGATCAAGCGTACGCATAGATGAAGAGGCCTTACGTCGAGCTGTGGGGACTCGAAAGATTCCTGTCTAGTGGAAAGATTTTGGCGCAAGTAGGAAAATAGCTGATCGCAGAACTCCACCATTCGTAAATCGAAACGAGCCAGAGGAAGCTCTAATATCTTAGAGCATATATAGAGCAAGCCTGAAATGTCGGGCGTATGTAAATTGAATGTCTTCCCGAGCATCCCAAGCACTTCTGACACCGTTCGAGGATCGGGGCTCTCTGTGACTGTTTTCCAGATGGTGTCGGTATCGGCATCAGTGTATGTGCGAGTAACGACAAGGAAGCCAACAACGTTCGAGCTTCTGCTGATCAGCTGCGGATGGGACTCAATGCCAACGATGTATTCCACGATTCTGCTCTCTCTGAGGAGCTTGACCATAAATTGGACGACAGGATGATGCAGGCCGGCTTCAGGGTCTTTCCGAATGTACTGTGCATAGATAGTGACGAACTCTGACTGCATAGTCTCTATCCCTAAGACACGCAATTCCATTCGGCCATCCGTGATGTGCTTCCTGAGAACGCCAAACCTCCAGCCATTGTAAATGATGAACGGGAGATTACTGAGTGGAGTATCTTCAGCAACATGTATCGATAAGTCCCCGCAGATACGAGAGGAAATCTTTGCGCTCTGATTGCAAAGCGCCATATATGTGGACGAGATGTGACGAAGGACCTCGACACTCGTCTCATGAGTTACCCACGGAGACTTCTTAGTGACATGCGCCTGATACGCCTCATCTACAGAACGTATGAGGCTGTATAAAGTATCCATCTCTTTCTGATGCTCAGGGGACTCCGATGATTGGCTGTCTGCGCTATAGCCGTTGAGGTGATTGCTTGATTCTGCCATTGACTGCGCAACCTTCACCGCGAGATAGAGGGCCGATGAAAGCTGGGGTATGCGAGGGAGTAGCTTGGTTATGGCGGCGGTGTACTCCGAGAGACAGTGAGCGCCATTCAACGGAGCAGCCAAGGCTCTGTCGTTGAGGCTGCCTACCATATTCACAACCTCGCGCGCATATCGCCTTTGCATAGTCATGTAAAATGGAATTTTATCGAACGATAATACCCATCCAAGAGACTGAACGTAGTTTCGCGATATTAAATCCACTTCCTGCACTTCGGTTTCGTTCACCAGTTGTCGTAGAAGCAAAGTATCGAGGCGAATCAGGTGAAGAGCCAGTTGAGTAAAGGCGCTCAAATATCCTTCTAAAGCTCTCCAGAAGCCAGGATTGCCATCCACCTGAAATTCGTCACTACTAACATGTCAGCCCTGCTATTATATTGAGACGGAGTTATTTCACAAGACTGCTTGCGCTCGAACTGCGGAGCCGAGGCGAGGACACTTACGTTCTGCGAAGCACGGAGTCCGCTAGAAGCGGGACCTCATCCCAGAAGTACCGTGACTCCATGAATGAATCATGTGTTAAGTGTTCTAGAGAGCTCATTACTTGGTCAAACCATTGCTTGACCGCAGCAAAGACTATCGTGTCGTGCTCGGATCCTAGAAGCCGTCTTAGTACTTGTGGTTGGAACATTGGCAGTCAGCGGGCAACTGCATAGATGCTTACCCTTCTCAATCATGGCGCATATATCCTCCAGATTCTCGCGCGGCTCCCGATCCTGATCCAGCGTCGGGAAATCATCCGGTAAATAGACTTGCTCACGAAGCTCCACGACATCTGGCATCGAAGGGTCGCGCAGAGCTTCCCCTAAGGACTTCCAGCTTGTAGTATTAGGGTCCTGATCCATGTCTTCCAGCTCCGCCACCTCGATCTCCGGGCTTTGGGCAGGGGAAGACGATATCGATACGACATTCGTGGGTTGTTCGCCACTAGCTTGCGCGGAGGTGTCAACGTCGGGTTCCTTGGTTGACTCGGGAGCTGGAGAGTGATTGCCGGCGGTAGTAGGGGACTTCATGTTGATAGTCATCCTGCTAGCTGGGCGGTTGGGAGTAGGAGCTTCCTGGTCTGCTGTGACAGGAGCATCTGGGGCAGTCTTCGGGAGCGGGGCGGGCGTCTCGTCGGGCGCAGGCAAAGCTTCGCAAGCACCGCTTCCACTGTCGAGACGAGGGCGTTTCCGAGTGGATCGGGGGTCGATTTCTTCCATGGAATCGCCGGGGGGACGCGTCGTGTCGGTCGATGTAGCGTCAGGCGGGGTGCTAGAGCTCTCTAGCGGGGCAGCTGCCATGACATTTTCCTAGCTCGACCTTTGAGGACGGAAAAGTCTTCCGGTGAATGATTGGGGAACCAGGAGCAATGTCCGGGCGGAGAAGGATGAGAGATTGTTGAGCGAGAGCTGAAAGTGAGCAATAGCTGAGGTCGGTAAGGTACTTTAAGTATTGGGTGAAGAGCGGAGTGAGGAAGAGAAACTAAAGTGACGAAAGATAGTGATGAAGGCAGAACCGGGGCCAGGAGATGATGACTGATGTCAGAGACCGACCGCGAGGATCAAAGCGCTTTCAATCCAGAACAGCGGATAGCCTTCTCTTGTTTCTTTTATGGCTGTTTAAAGGAGCGCACTCGGTGGTTGTGAAGGAGCCGGCGAAAGAAGCTCTGACGTTGGCGGTGGGCCGCGGGCGCAAGGCTCTCACACCACCACTATCGGTCGCTGATTGACTACTATCTCTACAAACAACCACACCAATTCAGTTACGATGTCCTTGAAATTCATTATCGAGCTAGCGCTGGTCTTTCTTCATCCTCCTAGTCTATCATTACAGCTCGGTCATAATCATATTTATTGTACACCGACTATGTACATATCTAGGCAACCAGGGGAGGAAACTGCCTAGAGCACACAGGTACCCGGGGATATTTTCACGAATTGGTTGGGAATAAGCCCACGGGCTTCCTAATTCACAGACATGTCTCGGTCCATCCCGTCTCGACTGAGTCAACGCTTTGACTACTGCGAGCCTGCGACGGTGCATTGTTCGCCTGTCTCGACTCTCGTGTTTACGAATGAAAGTTCCTATCAGCCCCTTACAGAAGGTAAGGAGTTCAAAGCACCATTACCGGAACGCGTCTCTGATAAGGCATTCGCCTCACTGCTTGATCGAGGACGCATTCCATCTCTCAAAAGACTTGCAAAGACTTGCAGAGACCTGGATGCCCGGCCACTCTCGGTGTTAACTTTCAATGTCAATGAAATGGATCTACTTAGGGCAAGCTCTGGTAGATCTCGCCTGGGTTTCCACCAGAACGTTCAATCTTACGAACAATCCTGGCGGGATTCCCCACAGCAAGATGATAAGCAGGCACGTCCTGCAATCGTTAGACCTAATCCCCAAATGTTGAGAACGGTAACCGTGTATAAATACCTTCGTCACCACACTGCCCGCTCCAATGACAGCACCGTTTCCTATCGTCACCCCAGGAAGGACAGTCACGTTCCCCGCCAACCAGCAGTCCGCGCCAATATGGACTTCTTTCCCCATTTCAGGGCCCGAAGTGCCATTCCGAAGATCAGGGTCTAGTGGGTGCGTCCCGCTGTACAAGCTCACTTTCGGCCCAAACAGAGTTCGAGCGCCAATGGTCACCAGACAGGTATCGATAATGACACAGTCGAAATTGATGAAGACACCCTGGCCGATTTTTACGTTGTAGCCGTAGTCCACTCGTATTGGTTGCTCAATCCAAGGTTCTTTTTCTAGGACAGCGTCGTCTTCAGCAGGGTCCTCTTTGGCTGGTAGGAGAGGCGTTGTGTCTTGGAATATACTGTGGCCGCATATCAGCAAGGCTTCTAGTCGTAGTTGGTCTCGGGATTGTTTGCTCACTCTTTGTAGAGCTCGATTAATCGTCGCCGCGAGACTTCTACGGCGGTGTTGAATCGCGTGCAGGCGTGTCGGCAGCGAGCCCGCTCGGCCGTTAGTTCCGGTGTAA
The DNA here is from genome assembly GCF_047715775.1 of Aspergillus undulatus. NCBI lineage: Eukaryota > Fungi > Ascomycota > Eurotiomycetes > Eurotiales > Aspergillaceae > Aspergillus > Aspergillus undulatus. The sequence continues at coordinate 19,210 of NW_027396702.1, read as the reverse complement.
AGGCCCGGAAGTGCTCCCCGCGCAGCATCTTATCCTTTTCTGTTTCGGCCATCTTGGTTCTCTTGAGAATCTGAGTTGGATTGCGGAAGCGGGGAATATGAGGCTCGAGTTGGAGAACACCAATAGTATATAGATGCGATTGACTATACCACAATTAGCATAGCGGCTTCATCAAATCGAATGCACAACTTTATGCAAGACCGGTAGCTCACTTGAATCGGTTTTCGGTGCTCTGTGAGATTTCTGTGGCAAATAAAAGTCAGGGCGCGTAGTCCAAACAAAGAACAGCCAGACAACAAAGCAGGAACAGTCGAGTAGTGATGGGTTTATTTCCAGTGCATTGACCTTGAGGCTGAGGTTGTGCCTGAGAGCTGAGGCCGAGGCCGCTGGCAGCCGGGATCCACTCGGGGAAGCTTCATATTGTTCTCCGTCGCGATTGACCTTCTGCCCAACAACAATCACTGCCCTTAAATGCTCCTGTGTTCTTCAAGTCAGGAGCCATCATGCTGACTGTATTCTAACCCTTCTCTCTGACCATTCTTTTTTATAGTTTCTATCAAAACCGCCAAAACACAACAAAACCATGACCACGCGCAGCAAAACCGCCAAAATGAACACCGACAACAACACCACCACCCCCGAAGAACCAGAAACGTACACAACCTGGCGTCCTCCAACCCACTCGCCAACACTCCCATCCACCTCCTCACCTACCCAAACAACAACGACAACAGACGCCTCGTTCTACCCCTCGGGCTCGAAATCCCTTTCCGGCATCGCCCTCCGCGCATTCCTCCTCGGCAGCGCCTTCGCCCTCTCCCTCACCCTCGCAACCGCCCTCCTCACAATATCCCCGCACTACCTCTGGCGCCTCCCCTTCTTCATCTCCTCGCTCGCCCTCTTTCATTTCCTAGAGTACTACACCACAGCGGCCTACAACGCCCGCGTCGCAGACATCTCCGCGTTCCTCCTCTCCTCAAACGGATGGGCATACAACGCCGCACACATCTCTGCTTTTGTTGAGTGTCTGACGGGCTACATATTCTGCCCTTATGACTCGTACTTCGAATTCACGGGCCCCGTGGCAGGCGTGAAAGTCCAGGTTGTCATTGGGCTTCTGCTCATGGGTGTAGGCCAAATCGTGAGGTCCCTGGCCATGGCGCAGGCGGGGAGTAACTTCAACCATACGGTGCAGGTTGAGCGGAGGGAGGGGCATACGCTTGTCACCCATGGGGCTTATAGTGTGCTGCGGCACCCGAGTTATTTTGGGTTCTTTTGGTGGGGGTTAGGCACGCAGTTGGTGTTGGGGAATGTGGTTTGTTTTGTGGGGTATGCGGTTGTGTTGTGGAGGTTTTTTGCGAATAGGATTGAGAGTGAGTTTCTTTTCTTTTCTTTTCTTTTCTTTTCTTTTCTTCTCTTTTCTTCTCTTTTCTTCTCTTTTCTTCTCTTTTCTTCTCTTTTCTTCTCTTGTCTTTTGAGGTTTGAGATGGGCATTTGGCTAACGATGTATTTTTTTTTTTTTTTGCAGGAGAGGGGAAGTTCTTAATTGCGTTTTTTGGGGACGAGTATGTGGCGTATAGGAAGAGGAGTGTTGTTGGGATCCCGGGTATTCCGTGATGGGTGAAATGTTCATTCAATCGGCTATTTACAAAGTAGATGAGGTGTGCACCGCCATGGTGGCATTGCCAGATACACGCCAACCTGACATATCATATCAGAGCACAATCTAAGTGGTATCAACGCTCCAAACGCCGCGCAACCCCTAGATCAACAGCGATAAATACTCGGTACTCGTCCCTTACTCTCAGAGCTTACTCTCAGGCGCAATGCCCCCAACAGCCCCAGACATATAAGCCCCTTGGCCACCAGCTTGCTCATCACTTTCACCCTGTCCAACTGCATTCCCTTCACCTCCAAAAAGAATAATCTCCCTCCCCCCCCTCGTACTCCACCACGTAACACAATAATGCGCCCTCTCAACATCCATCTCGCCGCTACTCAGGGCATCCCAGAACCGCCCAACGACAACCCTGCGCATTTCCGCCGCCGAAACAGCATTGATCAAGTTCGCCGTGAGAGGTAGCCACTCTTCTAGGTCTTCCACGCGGAGGAAGCAGAGGCTGTCGATGAGAGCGAGGGCGAGGATTGCTTGTTCGGAGAGCGGGACGGGGACTTCCGCGGCCATGCCTGGATCTGGTCCGGCCGGTGGTAGAGATTGCTGCGATGGGGGGAGGGGAGTTGATGAGGCGCTGTTTAGGGCTCTGTCGTAGAGGACTTCGAGGAGGATGGAGGGGAGGAGGGGCTGGCGGTTTGCGATTGGTGAGGGAGGGGCGGTGACTTGGAGGACTGTTTTGAAGGCGAGGCGGAATTGGCGGCCGGAGAGGTTCGTAGGGAAGACCTAGTACATGGCGATTAGTTGGGTTCTCATTGAGCAAGCGGGTTGACTTACGGCGAAGAGGTTATCTACGTAGAAAGGAAGGTGTTTTGCAGCCACTGCTGCATTGCCATGGATCGCGAAGACGACAAGGGCTAGACTGTGGGCAGCTTCAAAGATCTCCAGGAGGTGGTTGTTCCCTCCTGCTGCGAGGTAGGGCAGGGTAGCTTGAATGAACAGGTCCTCACTCAACTTCGGTGAAGCAACGGTGGCGAAAAGCTCGGCGGTATTCAAGAAGTATAGATCGAGGCATCGGTCAAGAGGGTGTGCGGGGATCTGGCCGAGCTCGCTTGGCTTGATGCTTTTTAGGAAGTTCTCGGTCAAGTCTCGATAATGGGCAAGGATGTCGACGGCTGCGAGTGTCACGAAGATATGCTGTGACGAGGAGTTCGGGCCGACCCGAGAGGAGATGAAATATAGGTTGCGGAGAATGTGGAGAGCTTGCATCGAAATGAACGGCGCGCCTGTATTAGCATTAGCAGACGTCGTCTGATCATTGTTTGTAAGATACCCACTCTTATCAGACGCTAATGCCCTGTCGTTGATCACCCTTCCAAGAACAGACCGAAGGACAATCACCACAGAGTAGAGGCAGTTGCGGAGCAGCTTCCACAGGGTTGGTATCGTGTCCCTCAGCGACTCGGGCTCCAGAAACTCAACCTCTTCAGCCTTATCAACCTCTGACAACTTGTTCTGCCGCCATTGCACCATTAAGGTCCGAACAAAGTCCGCGATCTGGTCGACAGACCGCGCAACTAATCTGGGATCTTGAACATTTTCAACTGCATGCGCAATGAACCTGGAAAGCGGCCCCAATGCTGATATTAGCGGATTGCCGGATATTGCCGTCACTCGCTGAAAGGTTGAAGACTGCGGAGGCCATGCGAACCGCTTCGATGGCGTCTCAACGATGTCCTGGTCAATTGAGCCAAGGAAATATGCCCCCTCAAACCCCTCAGGCGAGAAATAAGTCGTCTGAACCATAACCGGTAACAACCGATCATAATCCAGCCTCGCCCTCTCCAAATCCGACAAAAGCTCGAATGTGTAATTCATGACCATCGTGACACAACGACCATCGATCCCGACCTGCGGCTCCAACTCCTCCAAAGCAAACCCCGCCGCTGTAACAAGCGCAGACTCCAACTTCTTCCTCACACTCCACGGCAGCCCCTGTCTATCCTGCCCTTCGAATCCTAACAAAACACCACCAATAAGCAGTATATGCCTCCATCGCGGTGATTTCTCATCAGCCCCACTAACAACAGCCTTAACCCACTGCTCGCGATCAAGCTTCTTAGACCCCGGCCCACCCCACGGTATCCGCGGATCTTCCGACTCTTCGTTTTGTAGGATTGCCATTGCCGCTGTGTTGAAGACGCTGATGATGCGCCGGCAGACATGGAGGTCGATGCGCTGCGACTGATCCCATATTGCCGGAGCTGCCAGCAGCTGTGAAGCGAGGAGTGTGATGTTCAGCGGATTCTTGAGGACGGCTAGGAGGGTTGTCGCGGTTGGTAGTAAGCTGCATGAACGAGAAGTAGAGGTAAATGGTCAGTCGCATTCTGAATCTGGGCGGAGGAGCTGGAGCTTATCGATCGGGACATTACCTTAGGCCATCGAGCGCGTCTGATGGGGCTTGGAGGGAACGTAAGAGAGCGCCCAGTGAGCGCTCCGTCGCCATATTATAAACCACGCCCTGATATATTGGACGTGAATGGCATAGGAAGGAAATAGTGATGGCTCGAAGGGATGTCAACAGGCGTGGAGTAGCTCCCGTCCGTATCAGCGGACAATTACCGCGGACGGACCACCGAACAGTGATCACCTGCCGAGGTTGTTATGTATGAAGAGCAAACAGTGCAAACATCCTCTTTCCTTTCCATTGAAGCCAAACCATCAGGCTCAAGAGACACTGAGCACGTCAAGCTCACCAACAGGAACTCTATTCCCCGATCATGAAACTCGTCTCAGCTCTAAACCAAACTCAACCTGCCCCATGATAAGTGCCACTGCCGCCGCTTACACCTCCAATAGCGACACGGCATGGCAAATAACCGCGTCCCCATCAACTACGTGACACCTCCGTTCCCATCCCTCTACGATCCATTCCCCGGCCGCAGCCATGTCGCGTTCTACCTGTACCATACGCAAGATATCTGGCGGTTCACGCTCTACTGGACGCTGATATTCTACATGGGCTGCTATATGGGTGTTGCTGCCTGTGCGCTTGTTATGCAGGGCCGGAATTGGAGGATTTGTTTAGCGGTTCCTATACTCTATGCCGTCATCGGGGCGATCGAGGCATTTTTGGCGGGCAGTATCGTTGGTGGCATGTAAGTAGCCTCAGGTTTGAGGGAAGATTCGGTCCAGAAAGAGGGCGTGAATGCTAAGATTAGCAGACTGGGTTCCGTGTATGAAGCTGGGAATTTCAGAATGTCTACGTGGATCCCAATTGTTTGGGGCGGCGTGAACATTCTGGTCTTGATACTATCGAGTTTTCCGGTTCCCGGCGGGTTATGATTATACAGTCGGTTGTACAATGGTAAAGACTCGGATAATCATATCAATGTTGCAGGGATATATCAGAAATAGTACGCCGGAAATGCAACCGCCCATATTCGAAATGGTGTGGCATCTTCATACGTAAGACCATATGCACCGCCATGTTATCTCCCAAAACTCACCCGTCGTTGCGTTACTCAGCCTCCACATATGTCACAACATTTATCGAATCAACGACCATAACCGCCACCAGGAGGGAACCCTCCCCCCAGCCCAGGGATGCCCATTGGCGCGGACCCAGGAGGCATATGGTTAGGGAACCCTGGTGGTAATGTGATTCCTTGTGCAGCAAGCTGTTTTTGAAGCTCTGCGAGGTCGACCTTGGGCGCATTTACCGGGGGAGTCCCCGAGGTGGGAAGAGTTCCTGAGAAGGGTGGAGCAAAGGGAAATTGGGGGAAGCCGGAGTTCGGAGGGAAGGCGTTTGGTGGAGGCTGAGCCATTGAGGTAGCTAGCCCGGGCGGAGGTGGAGGTTGGACACCGCCGATGCCTGGAAGTAAAGATGATCCCAGCCCGTCTGCCTGAGGTGCACTCTGTATACCAGGAAGACCTGTCGTCGCCGTCTTTCTCTGGTCGACCAGGCTGTCCGCCTCGTCTTCCAGTTCTTGTTCTTCCTCCTCGCGCATTTGTCTCCTTCCAAAGTTGCGGTTCCATGTTCCTTGAGCTTCCGCAGCTTCCTCTCCAATATGGAACCTGTCCTTCAGATAGCTCGTCTCTCCAGGTCTCGCCCGAGACCAGAACCGGGTAAAGTTATCCTTTGACCCGGAAGCGAGAATATGTCCCAGAGGATGCCAGTCCAGAGTCCAGATAGTCGCGGCGTGGGCATACTGTACCCGGTGAGCTGGGAAGATGACTTGAGCCGGTGTATTTGCTGGATCCGGACTATCATATGGTGCGACGGTGGGTATCTGGCCGGGGGGTAGATTAGGCTCGTCGAGTAGGTAGTGATAAAGAGATCCATCTTCGCTGCCCGTTGAGATCAGAGAGCCGTGGACCGGGTGCCATGTTAGCGCCGAGATTGGTTTTTCGTGCCCTCGTAGAATACAAATATCTCGCATCATGCGCAGGTCAAACACTCGCGCCGTTTGGTCTCGCGACGACGTCGCAAGCAGATTGCTGTTTACCCGCGAAAACCTAGTGGCGGTCACTGTGTTCTTGTGACTGTGAAGCGTCGTCAAGCAGCGGGTGGTGCGGGGGTCCCAGAACTTGACCTGGTGGTCCTTCGACCCGGAGACAAGCAGCCCCTTTGTCGGATGCCAGTCGCACGATTTGACATCCCAGTTGTGGCCCGTCAAAACGGTATCACACGTTCTCGCTGTGAAATCGTAGATCTTGAGCGTCGTGTCGTCGGAGGCCGAGAGGAATTTCGTATCGCTCGGTGACCAAGCCAAGTCGCGAACGGCGTCGTGATGCGCGTCGTCTATCGTCTCGACGTTGTTGAAGTTCGGCCTCCAGTATTTCACATCACCTTTTTGTCCTCCCGAAATTAACCAGTCGTTGCTGTGCGACCACGCTAGAGACGTAACTCCTGCTTGCAATTGATCATAATGTGCCTAGGAAAATCAGCCTCTGGGCGCCCACCGCGCCGTAGGGCGACCTACATCCATGACCGTTTCGAAGTTGAATGCCGTGCCGTTCCATAGCATAAACTCTCCGGTATGGCCGCCGGTCAAAAGGCGCCTCCCTTCCGGAGTCCATCTGACAACCGTAATCGGTTTCTTCGACTTTCCGATGGACTGGTGTAGATGCCGTACGGGGATCGTATCTACCGGCGAGTGTATTCGTGCGAGGGGAGGGAGCATCTGCGATAGCAAAAAATCATTAGCCTGTGTCGGTCCCGATGTGCAATGTGCTGAACCAAGCCATAGACATACATCTACCATGTAGCTGGCGCTTGGCCGCTCGACCTCCAACCTATGGCCTCCCTTATATTTCGGTCGCCGGTTGCGCATCCATTGTACCATTGACGATCCATAATCGGTGACCAGTCCTGCGAGCTTTTAGCTTTGTGCCTGGCGATGAGAACGAGCTCCGCAACGTACTCGGTCGGCGAGGCCCTTGACTTCCGCCCTGGCCGCGCCCAAATTGCTGCCCGTCATTTCCGGAGTCGTCGTAATAGGCCATCGCGATGGGAGACCGAAGTTAATAGACAAAGCAGCAGGCGGACTCTGCGACCATGGCAGGGGTGGAAGGTGGAGGAGCCCGGCGGTGAACGGTGTCGATACAACAAATTCTTTTCTGCGAATCAGTACCGACAGAGTACGTAGTAGATAAATGGATGACAATATTATCTCCACAAAATTGGAGAGTTGCAGCAGTAGTGTTGAGTTGAGAACAAGGGAAGACGGACTTTGAAAGCGACGCGGAGAGCGCCAGAATGATTGGGCCGGGACCCGAGCACCCGCACCGAGAGCAAGCCAGCTGCTCTAGCTGCGACAGTTCCAGGTTCTGGAAGCTCTCCGGCCAACAGCTGTCAAGAGCAGCATGCAGGTGGAACAACGGCTCTTATCCCCTGTCGTCTAGTTGAGTCGAGGCCTATGCTCTCCTCATTCCTCAAATTATTCTTATTATTATGAGGAGCCTTGATAACCCCGCCGTGCTGCTCGCTTCTTCCTCTCCTCCGTCATCCTTTGTGCTTATTCGTGCCGGTTGCCTTTCCTCGCACACCAGGCTGTCTCTAGTTACCAATTGACTGGAAGGTCGCCTCCTCAGTACTGTCGATCGATTTTATGATCCAATGTTCTGAATCTATCCCAACTCCGTCCCGCAGGGCTGAGCGTTGTAGAGATACGCTCCGGCTTCACCAAAGTCACATCTATCTGGTCTCCAGCTATCGATATCTCGTCGCTATATATCATCATCTACCTCTATTTCTTATCCATTATTACCGACCCTCATCATTAACGCTTAGAGGACAAGATGGCTGCTGTTGAGCGTTCCTCATCCGCTTCGCGGCCGTCGTCTCCCGAGAGCACTCGCAGTAACAACCATATCGGCTCTACCAATGGCCCTTCCTCTAACGGCGGGTCAGAACATCCTGCCATAAGGAAGACAGCCACATATCGGCACGTTGTAGCTATTCACTCGCAAGTTCGGCACTCATGTCTCAGTCGCGACTATACCAAAGCCACGAGCTTCATAGGGTTTCGGAATCTCATGGTGGTCGTGCTAGGTGAGATGACTATCTATATCGATGCGTGAGTCCTCAGCTGATTCGCCGTGACAGTGGCTATGAACCTTCGTCTAGTGATCGAAAACTTCATGAAGGTGAGGTTTCATGCATATGACGCAATTGCTGCACCCAGCTAAGATATACTTGCAGTATGGTGTTTTGATCTGCATCAAGTGTCATGACTACCGCAAGCAAGACGCCGTCATCGGGTCGATACTTTTTGCGCTGGTTCCGTGCCAATTGCTATGCTCGTATTTTATCGAATTGACCGCATCGAGGCATGCTGTGCGCGTCGTCGGTCGAGCGAAGAAAGAAGACAAGATTTTGAACGAATCTAAACGAACCTGGTTCTTGATTGCGCTACTGCATTCTGTTATCAGCTTTTTCGGTCTGGCTGTGACGAGCTTTATCATATATTATTACGTTAACCATCCCGGCATCGGTACTATCGTCGAGATTCAGGTGATCATAGTGTCGCTCAAGTCATACTCCTATGCATTAACAAACCGCGATCTACGACGCGCCATGCTGGGATCACCATCGACGGATTTTGCTATCCCAGATCTTTACCGATCTTGCCCGTACCCACGAAACATCACGCTTGGAAATCTGGCTTACTTCCTACTGGCACCAACCCTGGTTTACCAGCCAGTTTACCCCCGAACCCCTCGCATCCGCTGGTCGTTCGTGGGGAAGCGTTTGTTCGAGTTTGCTGGCCTCTCGATGGTAATATGGCTGCTTTCTGCGCAATATGCCGCGCCCCTTCTGCGCAACTCGACCGAAAAGATCGCGGTTCTAGACATTGCATCTATTTTGGAGCGAGGGCTGAAGCTTTCCACCATTTCTCTTGTGATCTGGCTTGCCGGATTTTATGCTCTCTTCCAGTCCTTGCTGAATGGGTTAGCCGAAATCATGCGGTTTGGAGACCGCGAATTTTACACGGACTGGTGGAATAGTCCGAGCTTTGGTGTGTACTGGCGGTCGTGGAATCGGCCTGTCTATACCTTCATGAAGCGGCATGTGTATATGCCGCTTGTCACGCGGGGCTGGAATCCGACACTGGCTGGTACTGTAGTCTTTGCTGTCTCTGCCGTGCTGCATGAGGTTCTTGTGGGTGTTCCCACTCATAACCTGATCGGTATGCCCTTAACGTCCTTAACAGCTCTGTCTTGAAGCAAATGCTAACAAAAGACAGGAGTCGCGTTCATGGCGATGATGTTTCAACTGCCATTGATTCTCATGACTGCTCCTTTCCAGAAGCTCAAAAGTCCTCTGGGTAAAGCGATTGGAAATTCGTTTTTCTGGGTGAGTTTTTGTGTCGTTGGACAGCCTTTAGGAACGCTGCTGTATTTCTTCGCGTGGCAAGCGAAATATGGTAGTGTGAGTAAGATGCAAACGTAGGCTGGAATCTTTGGATAGTGTTGGTACTTTTGGTTTGTTTTGGTCAGTACAACCAAGCTAGACATATGCAGCGAATATTAGCGAATCTGTTGTGGCCAAGTATACGTTTCCGCACGCGATTAAACACAACAGCCACAAGTTCAGGATTGTAGATCGTATCCTGGTCATGGCGTTGATTAGTGGTTGATTGATAATCAGTTCGTTGAGCTTCGATGCGGATGCCGGATGGACCGCATACTTGTGACCGAGAAGCTGAACCCCGGAACGCGGCAGACCCGACCCCCCAACTACGGATGAACTATGTGGCCCGTCTCCGCTCGAAGTCAACTATATAACCTCCTTAGTCCTTTCCGCCCAACAATTCTTCATCACGCCATAGCTTCAGGCCAACACGAATTGCACCTCTATAACTCCACCAATTTCTTTATTCCCTTTAAGCTCATTCGCCAATCGCCACTATGGTCGAGATCTCCATCCCCGGGAACTACGGGTACGTCGCTGTCAGCCTGTCTCACCTCATCACTCGCCACCCCTCACGTTGTTTATTCCTGCCTGCTAATCATATCATCTGTTCTATAGCTACGCCATCGTCGTCTCCCTCGGCCTCATCCCCGTCCTCGGCTTCGCTCACGGCGTTGTCGTCGGCACTTTCCGCAAGGCCGCTGGGGTGCCATACCCGCACACTTATGCGACTGTTGAACAATGTAAATCCAACGTACGTTATCACCAATCATCCATTCACAATCCTCATATGACCCCAAAGCACCAGCAAACACCGAGTGCATACTAACATTTGCGAACAGCCCAAAGCCTACCAATTCAACTGCGCGCAACGCGCCCACGCCAACTTCCTAGAGAACGCGCCGCAGACGATGCTTTCGATCCTCGTCGCTGGCGTCAAGTACCCCGAATGGGCGGCTGGCCTCGGCGCCGCGTGGGCGCTTTTCCGCGTGCTGTTCCTGCAAGGATATATCTATAGCGATAAACCGCAGGGCAGGGGGCGGTATAACGGTAGCTTGTTCTGGATTGCGCAGGCAGCGCTTTGGGGTTTGAGTGCTTTTGGGGTTGCGAAGGATCTTATGTAAGGTACTTATCTAGGGACATCCAAATATAGTGTGTAGAGGATTGTATGGGGTTGGAAAAGTGGTTTGTTTGTTTCTTGTACTGTATGTATGGCAATCTGATGTCGCTATCGCTATCGCTATCTTATCGCCCGGGGATGGCAGAGGAGCAAAAATTCCACCGCCGTGGGTGGGGTATATTTTCTTGTACATCCCACTTCAGCTTCACCCCGCCAATCAATTGAAGAACTTCCATCTTTTACGTACATTCCAATAGCCAGAAATCTAATCGCCAGCATGTCTTCGAAATCTCACCTCCCCTACGCAAAGCGCGCAGCAAACCACCCCAACCCCCTCACAGCAAAACTCTTCTCCATCGCCGAAGCAAAGAAAACCAACGTCACCGTCTCCGCCGACGTAACCACAAGCGCTGAGCTCCTCGACCTTGCAGACCGTATGTACCTGTTTAGATCCAAATCCTCTTAGCCCGCCAATTAACCCATTGTCACAACAGGCCTAGGCCCCTACATCGCCGTCCTAAAAACCCACATTGACATTCTCGACGACCTGACACCCCAAACCCTCACATCCCTCCAAGCCGTAGCCGAAAAGCACAACTTCCTCATCTTCGAGGACCGCAAATTCATAGACATCGGCAACACAGTACAAAAGCAATACCACGGTGGTGCACTGCGCATCTCCGAATGGGCACACATCATCAACTGCGCAATCCTACCGGGCGAAGGAATCGTCGAAGCCCTCGCGCAAACAACCCAATCTGAAGGCTTTAAGAATGCACAAGACCGCGGCCTCCTTATTCTCGCTGAGATGACGAGTAAGGGGTCCCTGGCTACGGGGACGTACACGGAGCGCAGTGTGGAGTACGCAAGGAAATATAAGGGATTTGTGATGGGGTTCGTGAGCACGAAGTCCCTGAGCGATATACAGACGCAGGAGCAGGAGAAGTCCGAGGAGGAGGACTTTGTGGTCTTTACGACGGGCGTCAATCTCTCGGATAAGGGGGATAAGTTGGGGCAGCAGTATCAGACTCCCGCGTCGGCGGTGGGGCGCGGCGCGGACTTTATTATTGCGGGGAGGGGGATCTATAAGGCTGCTGATCCGGTTGAGGCGGCCAAGAGGTATCGCGAGGAGGGGTGGAAGGCTTATTTGGAGAGGGTTGGGGGGCAGTGACTTGGTTTGGGAAAAGCTTGATGGAGATATTTGGTTGAGCTGGACTGGGATAGTGTACATATTGTCTGGAGGAGATTATGTCCTGCAGACTTGCATGAAATCCATTAAACATCATATCGCTGAGGAACCAGATTTCTGGGATGGATGCCACTCCCATCTACGGTTTAATTGACCCGGACTCATACCAAGAGAGCTCTCTCTACAGATCCTATCCTAAGATACTAAACCTCACAATTTCGACCGCACTGGCCTTACATATTGTCCTGCTATTTCAATAATTCGAAAGTTGCACACACACACACACACACACACACACACACACACACGCACACACACACACGCACGCACGCTACACCTGACACCTTCCGTTTTTCGTTGGAATAGAGGGGCGCCTTCTGGAAACACCCGCCTACCAATTGACACAACGAGCTCCGCCAACTGTCAAAAGAGCTCTACGACATCTTGGCCATCTCTGACTCAGTCCATTCGCCCCCCAAGAGTACTAATGAGCTCAGTGACACTATGTAGCCAAGCTTTCCTAGCGGAGAATCGCAGCCACAAGGCGGAGGCCAAAGGCTGGAGTGGGTGTCATTGCAGTTCTGTGGAGAGTCGAGCTTCAGTATCTCCACGCATAGAGATGGGATTTCAGTGATGTAAGCATTAATGAGGTTCTTTCTGGTGATGCATCTCGCGAGAAGCAACTGCAACTCAGCCTGCAGCAGATAAATATAGCAAGTTTTCACACCCTCCGTACGTGATCGGATGGGCGGGGGCGGCGGCCATGATAAGGGATAAGATAAGAGAATCGCCTATCTTATCTCCCGCGTCCTCACCTCACGTTTCCTGACGGGTGCTCAGTCTATGGTAGAAATCGGCTGCATTGCTGGTCGGTGCGGATGGGGGTGTTGAAGATTATCATGGTAACACTCGGAACTTGGCCATGCATACAGAGCACACGATATGTGGTTAGAGCACGTACGAGCTAGTTATGATCCTGGACTAGTCCTTACTTCTACCTGATCTCCGCTTCACTGAGCGAAAGGACGCCTGCGGATGGTGTGCTACTGGAATCGCTCGTTGCTTTGATAGTTTTGATGGAAAGCAAGGGACAGATTTGCTAGAGGTATATACACAGTGACATTCCTGGTCTCTTTGAACAAACAGACAAAACGAAACAGAAAAGGATAGAACAGAACAAAACAAAACAAAACAAAAGCCAACACGATCTAAGAGTATCAAAAGAGCGACAGTTTCAAGATAGCAGAATGGGAACAGAGATAGCAGACAGCTTGACGATGCAAAAGCCAAAAGCAATACAAAACAGAAGCCAACGCGATCTAAGATCAGCAAGGGAGCGACAGTTATGCAATAGCGAAACGGAAACACAAAATAGCAGACAGATTAATGAGGCATAAAAGCAAATAAATCAAACATGACAAAAGAAAAGGACGATCAAGAATACCATCCAACAGACCTCCGCCAATGACCCCTCATCCGCGGTGGCTACCGAACCCTTGAGTGCCCAAGGTAGTCAAGCACTTGGGCGTTCCGATGTAGGGTGCTGATCAGGCGCTCGGTTTCCGGATGGCGCGTGTTCTCACCAAGGACAGTCATGAGGAAGGCAGTGGGGTGAAAGGTCAGTCATTCCCTTAGGGAATCCATGGGCGTTGCAGGACCAACACGGGTCTAGTCAAGGAACTTTTAACCACTGTATTATAGTACGCAATGTTCACTGACCTTCCAACGAGAATAACTACCTGGAGGAAACTGTTAGCCAACCATCGCCCTGCTGCATTGGAGAGAGAGAGAGAAGGAATGATATGTTGCTGTCTTGTTACAGCGACTTACCTGATTTGCATTCCCTATCCTTGCGTTAATTCCCTGGCAAGCTTGGGATATATTTTGGAAACCCTCGAAAGGCCCTCTTCGAAAGGATTTTCCGTGCTTATTTGTATGTCAAGGCATACCAGATCCTATCAACGAGGTCAGATGCTTTCCCGCATACTCCAGAGCAACATGAAGGACTCACAGCACAAGTGTTGAAGATTCTGACAATGATAAACCAATCCCCGGCCTAGATGCCACGTCGCTGATCAATAAAATTAACTCATGACGGGAATTTATGCGTTCACTTCGTGGCGACGGGACGATCTGACGTTCGCAAGTACGTTGGTCCTCAGATCGGTGAGATATTGAAGCCGACGCTCAAGATCGTTCGGATTATGTACTAGCATCAAGCCGATAAGTGAATTGTTTAGACCAACTTGGTCCAGCGATTGGCCTCCGACGTTGTTATGAACCGCGAACCCTGCATACCGTGGGTGAGTAGGCTCGACCAACACTAGCGTGGCAGTATAGGTTGAGAGTGACTCACATGTGTAGAAGGAGAGAAAATTGAGGTAAATGATCATGTGCGGTGGCTCAGAAGCCGCCAGTCCGCTCCTGGTCGTAGGCATGATGAGAAAATTGACGTCTAGACAAGGGAAACAGTATGTGAGGAAGGGTATGCGAGGAAGGGTATGCGAGGAAGGGACAATTGCGAGTGCAACATGTCGCCCCCTCCCTCCCATATATGCCTTTGCGGAAAAATAGGTTATTAGGCCATGGGCAGGCAACAGAGTACAGTCGGACACATTTCGTTTCATCATAAGCGATGTCTCTCTGTTCTGTTCAAGCTGGCCTGCGTCAGGATTAATCAGACAGAGGCAGCCGCGGAGGAGACCATCACGGAAGCAGTCCAGACTTCCAGAAAGTTGCTCGTGGTTCAAGCCACGCACTTGGCGCAAGTTGCGGTGAGGCTAACGTTCATGTCGCGATCCTCCCCAAGGTGTGACGTCTGATTGAAGCCATGAGGCCTGACGCTTCGCAAAAGAGCTGACCAACACGAGGTCGCCAATGTATCGGCAAGAAGACGAACTGCGTAGGATTTAATATGGATGACACACTCGAAAGGCCGGGCGACATAGCTGGAGCGAGAAGGCGCAAAAAAATGGCTGGGAAAAGTGGGGAGGGTCTTTCGAGACAGGAGACTAGCTGGCAAAGTTCAGCAACGACTCCTTTAGGTCCAGAGACAGACAGACATAAAGATAGACAGAGGAAAATGAAGGGAGGACACCGGCCCACGGGCTCAGTTAGCAGGAGAGTAAGCGACAAATGTAGAGGCGAGACATCTCAGAAGTTACCCGATCTGCAGCCATGTCCACTCGCTTTTGTCTGTCTTGTCCATTCCCATATCCGTATCCTTGTAAATTTAACCTGCTCTCTGGTAGCCAATGGCAAATGAGCCTGCTTGCAATGGTTGGTGGAGATTATCGAGTCTTCATCGGGCGAGGCAGTGTCTGTTTTTGGATGTGAGAGAAAAAACAAAGACGTCAAAAGGTTGCTAATAATGGCGTCCAGTGTGTCAATAATAATCATGCATCCACCCTCTATGTGCGCGTTTGTTTGTTCAACGCCATCCCCCTCGCATCCCACCGTCCTCACCACTGGGTATTTAGAGCAGCCATGGCTCCTTCAGAAGAAGGCCTCAGCTTGCTGTACGACTTGTTATTCCCATTTCATCTCCAACGGTTAACATTAACATTAACGCAGCCACCGTATTTGTATAAGCCTGACCTCTCTCCTTCAAACCACCACACGCCTTCTCTTGCTTCTTTCCCACTCGTATCCTTTCTCGCCAAGTACGTACGCAGCCACCCCTCGACTCTGCCGTGCAGGGGGCTACCCAGTGATTCCTGCTCCCAGGACTGCGCCATCCACACCAACCCGACTCTTCCGCCTCCTTCCAGCTGCGGAGATACTCCAGATACAGAATCTTTGGCGTGGCTGATCATCTGAACAATTGGGGCATCATAGTTCTGGTGTTATTACTTTACCGATCTATGAGCTACCCAGCAACCGCGAATTGCACAACACCGCCGCCGATTACTGAAACTGCCGGGGCCCTTACGTACGTTGGCCGCGCCATGCTGTCTGGGGTTATACCCCAGAAGTTACTTATAATCACTTTATCTGTCTAAATGTGGTCCTTTATTTTCAACCTTAAAGGCTCTGAAGCCCTAAGAATTCCGCCGTTTCCGCAATCAGAGGGCTATCTCTCAGGTAGCTTTGGTCATTACAAAGGCATTTAGTCGCACCGCAGAAAGATTGCCTTACTCCATAGAAGATATAAGTTAGTTTAATCCAAGGCCTGGAGAATTGTTCTTGTGTTACTAGAGCCAGGAGCCGTTGCTGCTCCAGTATCTACTTAGGCAGGCAGTCGAAGCGGAGCTGAAAGAAATATGGACTCTTCAAGGGCTTCATTAGCCCGTTGTGTATCAGGAATGCAATAAGAGTATTGACTCAACATCAAATGACCAATCCGCGCACAGAGATCAAAAGAATGTGTTGGGGGTCACAGTCCTACATATTTAGCAACAAAGAAGTTGGAAGTCTTCTGTGTCTTCATTCACTAGTATTAAATTACCATTATTGTACTTTGGATCATGCGCAAGAACATAGTAGAGCTTGCCAGATACAATAATGAGATAACAATAATGGAGTTGAAGAGAAATTTATTCTTTCAAAGTAAGAAAACGTCAGGGCCGTTCAAAATGCACGGCCGGCGAGTTTCTTTCATCAAAAGCACTGGAATTATATAGCCTTCAACTTCATATATCCTTGAAGATTCCACTGTTTTTCAAGCCCTTAGGCTATAAGTATTCGACGGAGGTGGTAGCTCCAACCTAAGTTTGATCTATATAGGCCTATCTAAGATTATTATTATCTGTACGGGCCATAGTATGCGCCCCAAAGTGCTTTCCCATGTCCGTTGAAGACACTTTAAGCCCCTCCCTTGTATCCCTGGTGTTTTTTCTAGGAAAGAGGACAAGCGGTCGCTGGGTGCCCCAGACTGAGGCGTAGATAAGTGCTACGAAAGCACCTAAATTCGTTTCGAGGGGCTCAAGTATTTTGGCTTTATGAGGTAAGCGAGGATGCAGTAGCGCGAGCCGGATATGAGAGTCTCTTGCAGAGATGTTATGGCCCTGACTTCGGACCGAGCGGGGGCCGTTTACGACTCGAGGCTTAGGCATCCCCGGCACCATATTGGAATAAGACATGGCATGCTGATGTAGTCTCCAATTTTGAGACCCGTTGCCGTTATCTTTCAGAGGTGTCGTCCATAATCCTTTAGGGGCCACACAGATTCAAGGTTCACGTCATTGCAAATGAACGCATGATGACTTTGTTTTGTCTACTGAGCTAGGGAAAGAAATTTTACAAGCTCATCCATTATGGTTTTTTCTCGTTCTGCAAGGTAAACTAGAAAGGCAGGCTCAAGGATCGTTATTGTATAAATGCTGTAGACGACATTCATTAGCAGCGACCCAGGATTCTATCAAGTAACGTCATCTACACATGCTTTGGGCAAACAACTCAACTGTCTGAGTCTGAAGGCAGAGCAGATGGAGGGGCTGGATGCCCGGACTCAAGATGCGGGGCTATAGTCATATGGGTTTTCTCAGAAACACATCAATCCGCAAAGGTCGGCTCAGCGTGAAAGAGATCGAAAGTTGTTTCGCTGCGCCGCGGACATGAAGGGGCACACCTTTCCTCCAATCTGTCGGTTGGAGTTGTTATGTACCTGTAGTGTCACGGGCCTCCGAGGCACAGTGGTGAATATCCCAAAATTAGCCCTAATTCCTCCTGCTAAGCGTAATTTCAACCAAGTCTCACCACTTTTATTCCACTGCAACACCTGATAGCCCATGCCCGTCCCTGCCACCCAGCCAAGGCATGGTGGATTCGAATCGAAGATCGTAGCGTGGAACTGTGATGCGTAAGCAGAGGTGGGCGAAGCAGTCCGACGAGAGGTTCGTCGGCGAGGAGTGAGGAAGTTAGGGTTAACAGCAGCAGAGAAGAGTGAAGGTGTGCCAAGCCGCCCCGACCACGACCACCACCACCGAGCAAGGAAACAGTGCAAGAAGAATAAACAACGCAAAAAGATGAACTATGAGATTCCGTGCCACCCCGACCGCCCACCAGGCATGGGAGAGCGAAAGAGAGATGTTGATTGGAGAGCGTAGGGTATGCGGTATAAGTAGAATGATTAGGGAGAAGATGAAATGAGAGCGGGGAGGAGAAGAAGATGATGATTTAGGTGGATTTGTAGAAATGTGAAGAGTCAAGGAACCGCAAGTATAATTATACATGCAGTTAGCATGAGTGTATAGTAGTTGATGGGGTACTTATCGAGGAGCACGGTTCCCTGGAAAAATAGCGTGATAATGCAAGCATTAGCCAATATACCACCAGAATCCAAAATCAATGAAGAACAGTTCAGAGAATCGCCATTACCCGACGCCTGCACCTTCCCGTGCCCGATAAACCAGCTCGCCAGCTACCAAATCAGAGTCTAGAGACGATCGAGTCGATTCAAGATGTTAGCCAACTCTACAAGCTCTCCCAAATTAGCCAGGCGCTTGTCATCACCGAAACCCCCATCCGCCCACCCCCGGCGTCGGATAACCCAGGCCCGTCCCAGCCACCCAACCAGGACCTGGGGAGATCGAGTGCATGCAAGATGTTAGCAACTCTACAAGCTCTCCCAAATCGGCACGGCAAGCACTTGCCATTACCAAACCCCCCAAACCCCAGCGTCAGTTAGCCCAACTTCTATCAAACTATGAAATGATCACTGACCCATCCGTTCCACATTTGATGGCCATTCCGCCTCCCGCCAAGGCATGAGGTAGTCGAACGCTTGAAGTTGAGTTGGTCGAGGTCGATTTCACCACACGCCCACCCACGGCTAGTCAAGGAAATCGATGATGTATCGTTCAGTCGCCAGTCTGTCAACCTCAGTACGAAGGAAGGGGACACTTACTTCATGACGGGAAAGGGCAATCCAACAATGCCCGAATACCCAGGCCCGTCCCTGCCACCCCACCAGGACCTGTTTGTTGCGATGGCCTGTGAAGAGGTGAGAAGGTCGAGACGGGAAGGGGAGGAGAAGGCGAAGGTTGAGTATGGGGGAGGGGAGAGGAAGGACTAAACAAAAAAAAGAAAAAGAGACAAAGAGACAACAAAACGACAAAACGACAGAAATGGCAAATAGATAGCAAATAGATGGCAAGAAGAAGGTGACCCTGGCCCAGCCCAACCGCCCAACCATGGACCTAGGTAGCGGATAGACTGTGTTAGATGGCAGGAGATGAGGTAGTAGGATATGATGTAGTATGATATGAGGTGGGGAGATGGCAGAAGAAAAGCGCAAGCAGGAAGGAAGAGAACGCGAGAAAAAAAAAACCGAAACATGCAACAGATAGCAGAGAAATAGACAGCATGCAAATGGCAAAGATGGCAAAAAAAAAAAAAAAAAAAAAAAAAAAAAAAAAAAAAAAAAAAAAA
>NW_027396701.1:0-60339 GCF_047715775.1 Aspergillus undulatus | reverse complement strand
AGATTTAAGAGTGTTATTAGCTGAAAAGTTTTAAAGAGTGGTGAAAAGGCGCGGTTCGCCCGTAAGCGCGGTTCGCCCGTGGATTACGTTAACTACCTATGCTGACTAAGAGCTGAGTCATCAGGGATGACCGATATACCGAAGTATGCACACTGCGTGACAAAGTCCACCTTCCGACACTAGACTAGATATAATACTACTAATAATAAAAAAATTAGAAGAGACTACTTAGCTAGATATAAAGAATTAATTAATAAGTATAAAAAAGGATTATTATATTAAATCTTGTTTTTCTTTATTATCTTAATAAGGATATTAATCTTATTCTACCCTTTATATTATAGTAGTCCTGTTTAACTAACCCTTTAATAACTTATATCTTATATCAGCTTCCCGTTCTACCTGTTACTTTGTCATCGCGAGTTCTTCAAAAAATAACAACTAATAGTAGGACTTGAGGACAGGGTCGTCTAACAATTAATTTATCTAATAATTCCACCTCATCCTTATGATAAACTAGATAAAGATAATATTATTCCTGATCTTTTATTATACTTACCTTGTAAAGGTAGATTAGCGAATAGGGTTACCAGCTCCATCATCTATTAAGATCTTGCTTCGCGCATCTAACACTAATGTATCTAACAGCAGATGCATAGTTAATGTAGATTAGACCCCAAAAATTTGAATAAAATTCAGTGTCATTTATTATATTATACTTATTAACAGTTTTGTGATACGAAGAGAACCATGGCTGTCAGAACCACGAATTGACTTGCATGACAAGCATGCGTCAAGACCAAGAGGCAGGGCATCAGATATGCCCGCACCAACGCCACCCACCCTCGACATCACACACGCGCCAAATTATAGATCTATCCAAATCAAGTCTTCGAACAAGGCATAAAATCATTGCATCTTCTTGGAACCGCTGCCTGCCTTGTGCTCCCTCCTACGCTGAATCGCCTCTGGACTATACTCCGTATCCAGCACATAATCCCACCACCTGAAGCTGCTCGAGTAATTTCCAACAAACTTTTCGTGGTGAAGATCATGATGGTCTGCACCAGCCCAGAAAGGGAGAAAGTGGTGCAAGCTCCAAGGAAATTCGTACCCGCTGTGTGCATCAATCGCCTGGAACAACCGAAGCACAATCCAAACATACATCGTGAAGATGTGGAGATCGCCAGTCGCCGCGCACCAAAGAATTGGGCAGCCAACAGTACCAAAACCAAGGATCATCACCTCAATCGGTGATGCATATTCGGCTGCCATGCCGAATGGAGCGGAGTATTGATGGTGGATCTTGTGGATAGCTTTATAGAGAGGGCCCCAGTGAAGAGCACGGTGGGAAAAATAATGCCATGTGTCCTCCATGACGAAGAAGATGGCAATCTGGTAGGCCATGGTCCAGATTGAAGGGAATGGAACAGACGTAGAAAGGCCGAAAAATTGGGCCATTGGGTGAAAAAGCCTGATAGCAGCATTATAATATTAGAACAAATCCATCAACCTTCGAGCATGCAAAAGCGACTGACCATATTTGCGGCAATTCTACCGTGAAATGACTCAAAAGAACGAACTTGGCGCAGTCCCACTGCTCTCGTAACGAGGGAATCTTGCTCTGATCGAGAGTTGAATTAGTGACACAAATTGCCATTTGAGCGCAAATATAAGGCCCTTACACTTTGAATTTTGTAGTTATTAAAAAAACCAAGCGTATCGATGAGGATCCAGGGAAGAGACCGTCCGAAATACACAAGTTCGTGCATGACGAAAGACATGATACCCGTAGCTAGGACATCATTCTGCATCCAAGCGTACCAAGCTGCCCAAAGGCGCTCCGCGATGTTCAGGTGTGAGCTATGGCCAGAGATGTCATTGTAATGCCCCCAGTAGGTTTCCGGACTAGTCGGCGGAAACGTTGAGTTCCTACTCTGATTAGTTCCTGAAGGTTGTAGAATCACGCCCAGAACATGGACAGGGCAGAGAAATGTCACTTACATGAGGTCCATGGCAGAGACCGTGCTTGCCCCTTTAACTCTCAAGGTGATTGAGGTAGGCAATGATGACTGCTTGTATGTTGTAGAGAGCTTCAAGAGTGTTGTGTGAACGGTACAGCGAAGTTTGAGAATCTAAAGAGTTGAAGAAAAAGTAAAGGGGGACAAGAAAGCAGTAGGGTTGGCGTTATTATTCTTCTAGGGAGCTGCTTAACAAATAAATTTGGACACCGCGTGATTTTTGAGACCTGGGTTCCGAGTGGCGCGACCAGGCACCGGTCGGTTCGACAATTTCCCCTTTGTTCCTTGGAGCCGCTGCTGCTTAGCTGCTGGCCGCTGGCACCACCGCCGAGCCGATCAGGGCCGATGGCTGCGCTCCACATGGGCGCAACCCTTTCCTTCTTGGTCCATTCTCATTCGGCGGAAATGATAGACGCCTTTCCAATCCAAGTCATGATGATATGATCATCTGCATCGATTGTTCCATAATTATCTAGATAGTCTACTCTCCATAACCGAGTCCTGAAGCAGGGCAGAGGCGTGCCTGCTATCTTTACATTGAAATACGGTCTGGACACTGAAGCCGTTGTAACTGGCGCAACGTTTGTGGACTATCAGGTTAGCATAAATGCCGAGGGCATTACATTATTGATAGAAAGTGCTTGCCGTACTGCAGCTTGACCATGTATACTATAGATGCATAGGTACTCTGACGTTGCGAAATTATTCATCAGCGGCGTGTGCCCTGAACTATGCTGCATGGCTTGTGGGTTCACTACTCAATTCTGTGGAGGAAGCGATCAACTTACTCCAGCCATCGGTATGGCGATTTCGCAGGAGTTCCCAGACTACTCCATAGAGAGTTGGCAAGTCCGAAGGATTGACGATGGGATACTTTGGCGACCTTGGACTTCTGGCCAACCCGGAGCTTGGTATTACAGAGCAGTAGTATGTCTCTTGTTGCTATCGCAGCGTTATCTTCTATCGTGACATGGAATTATTTGTTCTGGCAGCTCAAGCTCTTTTGTGGCTGCAGTCTATGCAAAGCCAGCATTCACCCTTACTTATTTTGGGAACGGGATAAATGTTGCTGGTCTGAATATGCCGTATGTGCCGTACTCTCATAATGCTTCCAGAGACCTTTCCCAGATCCGCAGCCCGTATCCAAATCTTTCTGGGATACCGCCGGTTGTCCTTGGTTTAACAAGCTTGGAAGGCGATACTAATAGGTGATGTCATAATACCAATCGAAAAGCCTGGAGAGATGCTACCGTCAAGTACCACGAATGTCAAGGGCATGTCAGTCTATCCACAATTTGGAGATAGACGCCAGATGCTTCCATGCGCGAGACAACTATTCCGACCAATCTACTGATTTAGTCTAATTTCTCAGGCTAGGAAAATAATGTCGGTGCTACAAAGGTAAATCTTGGTTTGAATTGACTGATCGAAACATATTACTAATTTCATGATGCATACCATAGTAAATTCTATCGCATCGAGACACAGCTAGGGAGCCTCCATCAGCGCATCAACAACACGATCGATTCCAACTCCCGCGACCGCAATGGGCACATTGACCACCCTCTTGACCATCTGACTACCCTCGAGAGTATAGTCGACCAGCTCTCCATTGGTTCCAGAAACGGTAGCACCTTGCATATCGATAGACTTGTTGACGTGATCACCAAGTCGCGCGACCATGTTCGCGCTGTTGCTGAACCTTCTCTGGCATCGGATGCTTCCACCAGTCATCTGAATGATCTTGCGTGGCTGGTAAACGCCAAAGCGTCCATACATACGCTGTCTGCGGCATTGAAGGTATTTTCTGAAAACGTCCTTCTGCTCGACGAAGAAATAAACTATTGGGAGGGCATTCTAGGGTACGACTGGAGCATCGGTATATATGCCTTGCAGACATCCCCGTTCAGGGCATGGAGAAGATGGATGGAATCTGGCGCCAATGACGGCCATGCGTTCACATCCAGACGTACGGCGAATGATCTCACCTTTGGTGCTAGCTCAGCCCCAAGCGCATGGCCGCGGTACTACACTTTGGTTCAACGATATATGTCTACTACACACTCGCTCGCTGGGCTTGGGATATTACCTTCTCTGAGCCGCTTGAAGCTGGAGGTACAGAGTAAAAGGAAGAAACTCAAAGCCATGAGGGATTATAATGCTAGCGCTGTTGGACTTCTCATTGAAGAATGTTTCTCGTTCGAAGTGGACCTTCACGCCGTTGATAACAGCAGAAGTCTTACCAATTGTGACCTGTGTCAAAGAGTACGGGCCAATGTCAGCCTCCTGAAAGTGATACTAGGAAATGCCGGAGTCGATAATGCGACACTGGAGCATGCAACAATCTTTATTGGATCAGGCGATAACGCATTACGTGGGACAGAACATGTTACTGATGTCGACCCATCTGATCCTCAAGGTATCATCCAGGAACTGGTCCACATTCTTACGGATCTTCTCCCCAGATATAAGCAAATCTCGGTGGAGGGAATAAGTGCTTTCGGACGCCCTTCTCCGGCAGTTCGTTATTGGTTACCACTTTCATTCGCATTGGTTTCAGCCACCACATCGTTAAAGATCGCGAGGAATGTCGGCCCTGCTCTAATCGAGTCAATCTCTAACTTCGGCAACACTGCCCTTGACTTTTGGAAAAATTGGGTTGTTGAGCCGATGTGGAAACTTGTTCGAACAATACGCCACGATGAAGCCAGCGAAATTGCTCTGATGAGCAAGAATAGTCTGGAGGCCGATCGAGCTAGCCTTGAAAGAATGGTTGTTGATTTTGTGCTCGACCGTGGCGAGCAGAGTCACTCTACTTCGTCTGCTGATATAATCGTAGACAAAGTTAGGGAGGGAGATTTAACGCCAGTGTTGAGGGCTTACGAGAAGGACTTGCGGAGTCCCTTCCTGGGCACGGTCCGAGGCGATCTGGTGCGCGCTCTCTTGATTCAAATCCAAAAGACAAAGGTAGATGTCGAGGTAGCAATGAATGGTATCGACGCCCTACTTAGAAGCCAGGAGCTAGTTTTTGGGTATGCCCGCCCGCTCTCCCTCAGACAAAGCACGAGACTTAATGTATCGCAGTTTCGTTGGCCTGACACCTGGGCTCCTCATATCATATGCCTCTATACGTTGGTTTTTTGGACTTATTGGCAACAGAAGAGGCTTTAGATTGGGCAGGAGACAGGATGTTCTGAGATATGCTCTGCGGTAAGGAAGTGAGCCCGTCAGATGTGACAATCAGGCCTCGCTAACAGTCATAAGCAAAATCCACTGCATCCTATCAAAATCAAGCCTTACTGAAGAAGGGCGTCTTGATTATCGGAATCATGGCCTGCTGATATGCAATGCTGAGGTTCTCCTTGGCAAGGCTCGAACTATGCTTAAAGGCGAAGATCTTCGTGCCTTTCGGGAGGATACCAGCGATCTAATTGACGAGGATCGAGTCGACAAACAGCTTCAGATCATTGAAAGGATGGCCTGGACCTATTCAAAGTGGATGTGATAACAATTCCTATCGTCGATCTCTCCCATACAAACTGAAATGTTCGTACTGTCCTCGGCGTTGCAGCGTGGCTCAAGTAAGGCTACCTAGCGCTTTTTCTTATGTGTCTCTATATTTGATCTCTCTGTCAGCCGTATCATTAATCTGTAACCATTCTACTGTATGTCCACCTCGCTTGATTCTCGGCGAGGATATAGCAATAAGGTAGAGCAGTTGAGAGTTGTGCTTTGGTTCCTGGCACTCCTTTGCGCCTCCTGCAAAATGAGGTAAGAAAGCGTGTTCTCCTACTAGCCAGTCAACTTGGCTGCATTTGAGCTCTCGAGAAACATGTTTGTGAGTTCAGTTATCTACTCCATTATTACAGTCAAGTCTGGGGAGTATAATATTGTGTTAAGAGTTCAATCGTCGTGATATCGGCCACTATTACTATTACGGAAACTTTACCCCATTCAGAGTTGCGTAGTATTACGAGCGTATTACGGAGTACCGCTGCCATCCCTAGCTAACACAACTCAACTCATCAACCATACATTCCCCCTCGACACCAATCAACCGGCACTCCTTGTCGCTAGCAGGAGAAGAAGCTTCAGCCGTACTTCTAGAAACCAGTTGACTACGTGTTTTTCCATTTCATGTGCTGACATTCCTACGCTCAACACTCGTTATCTTGAATCGGAGGTAGCGCATCCTTGCCCTCCCCCCCTTGGCGCCCCCATTATCCCGCGAACGATCGGCCACTTCCATCTTCTCCGTGAGCTGCAACGCTTGCTTTTTTTGTGTGCAAGTGTTCATTGGACTAATTAAATAGCGTATACATACACGAAACGTCACGGCGAAGCAATAATAGGAACACGAGCGACGCGGAAAGGAGGAGAAGTGGTCTCAAAAGTCTCAAACCGCCATACTCCTCAGCAGAGTGTAGAGTCATCTACTCCCAGACCTACAATTGTTGGCATTCAATACATACCACCAGGAGAGATATTCTCACCATGGCCGGCACTAGGAACTATGACTTTCTGGTAAGTACTATTGAGTCGACTAGCAAAAGACCTCGCTCAAACCATCTTGCCACAGATCAAATTGCTCTTGATCGGAGATTCCGGTGTGGGAAAATCGTGCTGCCTTTTGCGCTTTAGCGAGGATTCGTTTACGCCATCATTTATCACCACTATTGGCATCGATTTTAAGATTCGCACCATCGAATTGGATGGTAAACGGGTGAAGCTTCAAATATGGGACACGGCAGGGCAGGAGCGATTCAGAACAATCACGACAGCTTATTACAGAGGAGCGATGGGTATTCTTCTGGTATATGATGTCACAGACGAGCGCTCATTTCAGAGTAAGCGTTACCTTGTCTGTATCCTGCCACCTACCGTCGCTAAATCCATTGAATTCTCTAGACATCCGGACGTGGTTCTCAAACGTTGAACAGCATGCCAGCGAAGGCGTACACAAAATACTTATTGGAAACAAATGTGACTGGGAGGAGAAGAGAGCAGTGACAACGGAGCAGGGCCAGCAGCTTGCGGACGAATTGGGAATACCTTTCCTCGAAGTGTCGGCAAAAAACAACATCAACATCGAGAAAGCTTTCTACAATCTCGCCTCTGATATCAAAAAGGGAATGGACACATCAAAATCCGAACAGACTGGCTCGCAGGGAGTTAGCATAGACAACCAAGGTTCGGGTTTGAGCGGTAATACCGGAGGAAAGTGTTGTTGAATTATTTGTCGTGCCATTGCCAGTCTTGTGTCCCTTTTCTAGTCAATTTTGACAGTCCCAATTCCCGGCTGGTGGCCTTGCGAGCCATCCGTCATGTCTTGCTGCGTGATCAACACGATGTTGCTATCTTTCAATCAGCCTTTGCCGCTTGGGCCTATTATATGTGTATGCTTATAACTGTTCGAAGATTACCATTATCGTTCCATCGCTCTGAATATTTTCCTGGTGGCGTTATCAATTTATCATGAGTTACCAACGACAAGCCGCAGTTCCATATGATGGTTTACCTTATAGTGCCCGCTACCTACCGTACTCAGTATGGACTTGTAGGATCACAACGCATTCAGTAGGTGACTCCATAACCCAGCTTGTCGAATCTCCTGTCCCGATACTTCCCAGACCAGGGTTACATGTAGGCTTACCCGGAAAAGATTTTGGCTTGTAGAGGGCATTTGAATGCCCACAGGCATATGCAAACTGATTCTTGTAGCTGACACTGGTTCCATTCAAACATTGGTACTCCATACTCGTACCTAGTATCTAGATAGTAAGGTGACCCCGCTTGAGCAGCCAGGAAGTACCTTACTCAAGACCAACTAGTCTACATTAGGACTAGCCACGTAGCAACTACACTAATAGCGATACGCGATAAAATAATAATAGTGGACCGTTACTCCTAAAATACTCGCGGTACACTTGCAATCAGATTCCCCGCCATGACAATCATTTTTCTTCGTGGTTTATTTCCCAGAGATAGGAACAAAAATGTGGGGTTAACAGCAAAGGAAAGTTTAAGTGCACATCCTATGTAGTTCATACCCTTTGCTGACTGACAACTCCTGCACAGTGGTCATCAATGTGTTTGAATCCACCACAAATATTGTCTCCCATCGATAAGCTGTACGTACCTACATGTTATGGATTCTGCAGAACTGTACGAACAGAAAATTTCTAAAAGGCATCCATTAGCCAACCTTCGGAAGATGAACACGGGCCGATGAACAAAGAACACATTCTACCTTGAGATCCCAGTGAGCACGCTAAACTTCCTTCTCCGGACTCGTGAGCGCATTTTCAACATGCCGGACAACCGCGAATTCACCATACGGCCTATGCCAAAACAAGTAAGGAATGACCACCGAGATGCCTTCCGAGTATATTTGTCAACCACGTCGTTGGCAACCCTCAAACTCAGGGCTGGCGACATCTGTCGAATTTTACTTCCCGGCGGATCATCCAAGCAAGCCATAGCATGGAATTCGGTCGAGAGCATCGGGAAGTCGACCGCACAAACATCAAGGATTCTCCAAGACTGTTACGGAATCAATCTCGGCGATCAGGTTTCCATCACTAGGGTGGATGAAGCCTTGCCGGAAATTGAGACCATTGCTCTGGCCGACTGCTCGGATCCCGAGAGGATCCAGAGGTATGGGCCGATTACCCTCCCAGACAAGAAACACTGGGCATGGGCTTTGGAGTTTCCTCTCTCAAAATGTGAGGCTTTGGCTGTCGGTCTGATATTTGATTTGGAGCTCAAAGGCGAAAGAAGGAGCTTCAAGATCGTAAATATCCGTGCAGCGGCGCAGAATCAAGACAGTACATTATTTCGGTTGACTGAAGCCTCCACGGTCTTGATTGACGAAGTTCAGGGAAGTACCGAGGAGGATTACAATTATCATCTTGAAGTCCTTTCGCTTGGACTTGGAGGGATGAGCCGCCAGATTCAGGTTCTCAATGAGAATCTCGCTGATTTCGACTCCGACTCAGACAAGCTCATAATGCCGCTGTTCTATGAACATAGCCGAGGTATCCTTCTGTATGGCCCCAAAGGCACTGGGAAAACAACCCTTCTGGGCCAGATTCGACAGGCCGGATGGCGAAGAACGTTTGATCTCGGCCCCTCAGTCCTGAACAAAACTGCTGGTGATGGTGAGACTAGGTTGCGCAATATTTTCCAAGAAGCAGTTCGCTATCAACCTAGCGTGGTGATTATGGATCAACTTGAATTCATCGCACCCAAGAAAGCATCGCTGGACTCGCACTCTTTAGCACCAAT
The DNA here is from genome assembly GCF_047715775.1 of Aspergillus undulatus. Taxonomy (NCBI): domain Eukaryota; kingdom Fungi; phylum Ascomycota; class Eurotiomycetes; order Eurotiales; family Aspergillaceae; genus Aspergillus; species Aspergillus undulatus. The sequence goes on along the minus strand of NW_027396701.1, from coordinate 51,031 downwards.
CTTGTGCGAATGCATGGATGCTGCGAAATCAGCTCGCGTTCTAGTAATTGGTGCTACTCGTCACCCAAATGACGTTGACGATGCTCTACGAACCCCTCACCGATTAGCAAATGAAATTGAGCTGCAGATTCCCACGGCGCGTGATCGATCTGAAATATTGTCGGCCCTGTGTGGAGGCCCGTCTTCCGTCCTGAGTGAGACTCTGCTTGAGCTCATAGCGGAGAAAACACATGGTTATGTTGGGGCTGATTTGTTTGCGTTATTGCAACTTGTGTGCCGTAAAGCACGACAAAGGCAGCTGAATGACCTCGGAATCAACCGCCAACGTCCAGGCCATACAACCACAGACAGTACAATATCGAAAGATTTTCAAGGACTACGTTTGGACGGAGAGCCAGTCACGGGTCTAGTGATTGAGGAGGGCGATGTTCTTTCGGCACTTCAGGAGACTCGACCAACTGCAATGAGAGAAGTATTCCTAGAAACGCCGAAAGTAAGGTGGTCGGATATTGGAGGGCAACATGAAATCAAAAGACGACTGCAAAAAGCTGTCGAACGACCGCTCAAGGTGAGCTTTCCGAGTCCAGCAGAGTTTGTAACTTGAAAACTGACAAGTTAGTTTCCCGAACGAATGAAAAGGTTGAACGTTAAGAGCAAAAAGGGCATTCTTCTTTATGGGCCCCCGGGATGCTCCAAGACTCTGACGGTCAAAGCCTTGGCTACCGAAGCAGGCTTGAATTTCATGGCTGTCAAGGGTGCAGAGATCCTTAGCATGTATGTTGGTGAGTCGGAGAGGGCTTTGCGTGAAATTTTCAGAAAAGCACGATCTGCTAGGCCTAGTATCATTTTCTTTGATGAGATCGATGCCATTGCCTCGAGACGTGGAAGTACGTCTCAAGGCGGTGTCAACGTGCTTACAACGCTACTTAACGAGATGGACGGCATTGAGGAATTAAAGAGCGTTCTGGTCGTTGCTGCGACGAATAAACCCGAAGTGCTTGATCCGGCATTGATGCGTCCAGGGCGTCTGGACAACATACTTTACATTGGCCCTCCCGATCTGGAGGCGCGGAAGGAGATTCTCAACATCTGGTTTCGCAAGTCAGTGGTTCATCCTGAAGTACAGGTGGAGGAGTTGGCCTGGAAAACAGAGGGCTATACTGGTGCAGAAATGGTGAGCATCTGCGAGACTGCTGGAGACGCTGCGCTGGACGAAGAGGATGAAAGTGGTCAGGAACAGGATGTGCGCTGGAAACACTTTGAGTATGCTCTTGGACAAGTCAAAAGGCAAATCACGGAGGACGTTATCCGTGAATATGAGCTGTGGAGGGACTCTGTGGATCCCAATTGAAGTGTCACAGTTGATTCCTCGTATACTCTGATGTACAGTACATGCGTTGCATGAATTCAAATGGGCATTAAGCCCTGTATATGAGTTCATGCAGAGGGCAGATTTCTTGTGGAAAATAACGCTCACAGTTGTTATTGCTCGTCTGCAAATCACCTGCAACCCTGCCTGGGTATTGGAAATTGTAGCTGTACGTACAGCAGACTACATATCTACATCATAGTAATATTTAGAGGGTGGGTCTGGTGTATGGAGTCCCAAATGAATCTAACCTCTTAGAGTTAGTCTATAACTTAGCTACAGCCTCCTGCTCCAACAAGTAACTAATCTGTTAGCACCTTGAGTTCAGGTTCCCTTCTCTTCACTACAAGCATCTGTTATTATCTGCGTCTGCAAGGCAACTCAAGGCTATCGTACACTTCGAATTGTTTGTTTTGCATCTTGGAGCGTTTGCCAATCTCACCTGGGCTTGTCCTAGGCCGGGCTCGTTTCGTGCGCTATGCACAGGGAAACATCTCGTGAACGCCAACTCAGGCGCTCTGTTTCACCCCGTTCAGAGTCAAGATCTAGGAGGGATTCTCGAAGCTCCATGTCCGAGGGCAGCGACGGTGGTCGCAACGGTCATCGGCCTGCGAGCCGATCTATGTCGCGGACACGTTCCCTGAGTCGGAGTCGGGGTAGGAGTCGACGTCGAAGCTGGAGTCGCAGCCCGCCCTCTCGGTCGTACAGGGCCAGAAGCTATAGTCGGAGCGAGAGCCCTCCTGGCAATGCCCAGAGAAGTTCAAAGGTTAGAATCTACTTCATCCCCGGCTGGTTTGTCTCCAAAGGCACCAAAACTCATACGAGAATCAACAGATTGTTATCGAGAAATTGACAAAGAACGTGACTGAGGCACACTTGTACGAGATATTCGAGGGGTTCGGGGAAATCCAGAGCGTTGATCTTCCCATGAACTATGCCTGTATGCTCATGTCCTTACCACAGCTGCACCTCAGCTAACTCGGCTTTGATATAGTCATGACGAACAGGGGCACAGCTTATATCCTATATAACGACCCTGCCGATGCAGAAGCCGCAATCGCGCATATGCACGAAGCGCAGCTCGATGGCGCAGTATTGAATGTGTCGATTGTGCTACCCAAAAGAGCGTTCTCCCGTTCGCCTCCACCTGTGTCGAATACGAGGACAAAGTATGGGCGCCAAAGACATTTTTCTGGGCGTCCTGCTGACAACCGTTCTTCGCGCCATTCGCCATATCATCAGCGAACCTCTCCTTCCCGGAGGTATGGTCGCTCCCGCCCTGTTGAAGGGCATGATTTATATCGGCCCCGATCACTTTCCTGCTCCCGTTCTCGATCACCTCGTCGGTCCCGGTCTCTTTCTTCACTGTCGCTATCTGCGTCACCACCTAGAAGAAAGGCGCGCACTCGGGGTGGTAGTCCTCGACGAGGCAGTCGTCGTAGCCCTAGCTACAGTAGCTATGACTACAGCAGTCGCAGTCGCAGTCGCAGTAGGAGCCGAAGCTACAGCGGAAATAAAGACCGCATCCAACATCCCGTGAGAAGGTAGAGGATACTACAAGACTCGCGGAGCGAAGCTGAGGGCCGTGGCTTGTGTGGGAGTACCAATATTGATTGTGGTTTCAAGGGCTTGCTTTACAGTTCTTCTTCGGATGAACAATACCTGATATCTCAGTCAGTGGGCACCTGGAACACCTTTTCCCTTTCTAAACCAGCTAATATTACCCTCAAGCTAGAAGAAAGCACACCAACCAATGTACATCGCCGCAAGGTTGCAGACATCAGTTGCTTGGATGATTAATTCGTCAACGTGTCCATCTACAGATAATGGGACCGACTCTCCCGGAAGAAGGCCACGAAGTTTGTTACGAACATTCTCCAGGACGCCTGCGGGAGTATCCGGAACATTCGCATGGGTGCGGCGCTTAATGAGGTTCGTAGTCAGCTTGCTAGCAGCTTATTTATCGGCATGGAGCATGTACCTTTTTGCCAATGAAATCCGTCGTCGGGTCGTGCAAGAATGTCTCCAGAATGGTCATGAGTGCGTCTTCATTCTGCCGTAGGAGATCGAGACTTAGTTCACACGTTTTTCGGAATGGACCTATGAGTTGTTAATTGAGAATATTCGACCCGAGCTTATGGGAATTAACCATTATAACCGTAAGCGCCGAAAGCGTCAATCATATTCTGAGTAAGCCGGAATGGCACTAGCTCTGGCTTATCAAAAGTCAGGCCCTGCATTTACGGCGTTAGCTGCAAGATTCGAGAAGCGTCAGTGTATGCCTACTTTGTCGAAAAGACAGTTGAAGTCCACGTGAAGGACACCGCCGGTGCCTTCCTCGAAGAGTATGTTTTCACCGTGCCGATCCCCCAGTCTGCAGTGTCAGATGGATCAGCAGAGTACGGTTGGCCTTGTGCAGTTGACGAACCCTAGGACATATCCAACCATCGACATAACAGCACAGGAACGTGTATAGCGGAGTCTTGCGGCAAACCAGGCACCTGTTTCGGGGAACATCTCCACAAACCACTCGCGCAAGACCGGGGGAAATCTGCTCTGCGGTAAGTACTTGGTCATTATAGGGAGAGATGAGTTAGGAAAGTACGCTGCTAGAACTTTGTCCGTAAACAATGAGACTTTGGATGGATCCGAGCAGGCCTCGTTGAGATAGTGTCGTATTTCCTCGTACTTGACAGATGTCAGCGTTTTCAGTTTCGAACTCTGGTGGTGGAATCTGACATTTGGCGTAATGCCTCTTTCCTTGAGTGACTTTGTGACCAAATCCCTCAAAGTCCGAAGGTTATCTACCCATTCAATGAGACCACATTCTTCGTTGAGAGGCGTAACGGCATAGGTTTTAATATCTTTTGTATGTCAACGAGATGGAGCAGAACATGTAGACGGAGCACCTACACATGCGCCGTTTACTCGATTCGACATCCTTCTTGAGGAATCTGTTGATCATGTTATTGAACTCCATCAGGCGTTGGTCTTTCCGCAGGTCATCCTTTGGTTTGCACAGAATATGGTATGTCTTTCCGTCGGACCCTCGGATGCCGATCTTGCGAGGTTTCTGGAGCGAGCTGAGGACCTGAGCGTCGTCGAGCACAGCTGAAAAGGTTACTCATTATATATGTCCGGGATAGCCTTACTACATACCTTCAATCGTCGTGGAATCCCGAGGGAAAGCCCTGAATCCTTTCAGATAATCGGAATCATGGCTCGCTGGTAAGCTTGGGGTAAGCATTGCCTGGAAGGGGACGACGAGTCGACATGGGGCTACTTTGTGGTTGAAGTTGAGAGTGCGTGCAAGGTGAATTCGAGAAGTCTTGTTCTCGATCTTTGCCACACACAACCTCAGCAATTCTTCTGCGAACTTTTGGCCTTGGCTGATCATCCCGCGGATGTCGGCGGTTGTCTCGGTCTTCAGCTTCTTGCTGAGCTCCTGTTTCTATCTTAGCGAAAGCTGCATCTTCAGCGAGCACTTATAAGTGGGAAACTCACCGTGATCTTACTCAGACATGTTAAGCCCCTCGAAGCTCGGTCCGTGGAGGATGATTTGGCCACGGCAAGAACAGTCCACAAGCCTTGCTGCGGGAATGCATTCACTGTCTTTGCCACTATCTTGACCAACAAGTTATAGACCGTGGAATTCGGGTGAGATATCCGTGCAACGACTTGAGGGAGAATCGTGAAGAGCTGAGGGGGGTCAGCTGCAGCTTATATCCCTGGCTGGAGTCTTACCAACGCAGCTGGCATCCTATTGACATATTTCTTCAGTTGTGAGTGCATGTCATCGAGACTTTTCTTCCGTTGGTTCAAAGTGTGTGCTTGAAAATCCCTTGAAATCGGTTAATTGAGGCGAGCCGGATAAAGGTCAAATAAACACTTACGCATTGTCACCCCTTTTTGGGTCGAAGGGCTGTTCGGCAATCGAGGCATGTTCCAACCAAAGGGTCAATACTTTTGGCAATGACTGGAAAACGTACTTATTTCCGTGTGCCAATGACCGGAGATAGTTGTCAACGACCAGCTTCGAGGCTTCACCACTCAAGCTAAAATCATTAGCGAAAGTTCATGTCTATACCACACCAATGCTGAACTCACTAAATCTGTGCTTCTTTTCCAAGTGGCTTCAACTTCTCCGAGTCCAAGATCTTGTTGTAGTGCTTTCCAAGATAGTAATGCGCCTTCTCCCATCTGAGCTCCGTTAGATGGCCCAATAAATCAGCAATAAAGGCTCACCTACCTGGAATGGAGCTTAATAGCCTCACGATACCTCTGCACTATGATATCAGATTGCGTTTGTCCTGCTCGATCGGTCCATTTGGCCAATAGAAGGTGAGCCTAAACACATTAGCCAGATTCAACGGAATAGCAAACGTTCTAAATTGGCTCCGTACCCTAGCAGCTAGGAGGTTTTGCTGCTTGTCATGGGTTGAAGCGACGGAAGGCGCGTTTGGATTGTTCGATTTGGGAGTGGGCGAGGCGAATTCATTGGCAGCTATCGCACCCTCTAAGATTTGTATTGCCTTTCGATGATGTCCGTCTTTCCAGAGAAGCCGGGCGTGCTCAATCGTAGCAGAGCGATCCTTTAAGTGGGCAGCGTTGAGCATTGACTGGTACGCTTGATTGCCAAAGTTGCCCCTCCTGAGCAACCGAGCACTTGTCAGCCAGGCAGCAGCTATATCGGAATCCGCGAAATTGCCACTAAGCTCATATTAGTACAGGTCACTAAAGCCGGTCCGAGACAACCTACGCCAGTTCCATAGCAGCCCTTCTCAACCCCAAGAGATACTGCTTGTCAGATAGATACCCACCCAGAACGTCTAACCGGCGGTTCAAAGAACTTATTAGACCAGAACGAGATCCCAGATCCTCGTCTGTATCTCCTGACAGGGCAACAGACTCGACTTCTGTCAAAGCGTGTAACTTGAGCATGCCGTCGTGGCAGGATTGCAAGGACGTGACAGAAGTAGCAGTAAGCGATTTAGCGACACTCAACCTCAGGCCGTCAATTATTTCGCCGAATTGCTGCTTTTCGCCACAACGAAAGGCGTCCAAAGCCAAGCCGATACCTATATTAAAGTCTGCTGTCGTCTTTCGCGCACATAGCTCGAGGTAGCTGTGCATCTTCTCCCACTTCCCTGTCATCCACGACGCCTCAATCGCAAACGAGAGGAACTTATAAACGGAGCTTGTCCGTTTGAGCGCCTCTGGAACAGAACTTGTTGTTCTGAGGACCTCAAAACGTGTGAGGATTGCATCTGTAAGAGGTAAGCCAGGGCCTGCCAGGAGCTGTAAACCGGAGAGTCACCTTGCTGCCCCGATTCCTTCAAGCAAGTAAATAGGTTCCATTGGGCATCGAGATTTCCGGGTTCCTTTTCGAGCTGCAGTTCGTACCAGCTTTGCGCCGTGGCCCATCGCCCTGCCTTTCGATGTTCGAGAACTTGTTGGTCAATGTCGAGAACGTGTAGGTGTGTCGAAATGCCCTCGATACCGTCTGGCTCATCAATCTGGCTATAAATGTCTTGGAGATGCTCGTAGAGAGATTCAAGGCTGGTAGTCTGCTGTGTTTCAGGACGATTGGTGTATTGGCGAATATATTGTTCCCAATGAAATAGAGCCCTAGAAAAAGACTTGCACTCCACGGCTCGCCTGGAAATTACTTCTGGCGGTATAGAGTTTAGGAGAGACTCAACAGCCTTAGCCTGGGAGGAGTACGAGTCGGCTAACAAGTCTCGATCATTCTCTTTACCAGCTCTGTGGTGCCCGCGGTGCCTCAAACTATTCAGCTGCTTTTTCTTGCCATGAACCCATCTCGAAAGGTAATCCAACACTTCAAAGACACTCTGCAAGCATTAACAAGATTATGAACATTTATCAAATCGGAATACCCACCTGGCTGCACAGTAGAATGGTTTCGTGTACCTCATTCCTGGCTTCGGGAAGAGGATGAGCGAGGATATGCATAAGTTCATTTTGCAAATCGTCCTTTTCCTCCTCAGTCCCGCCAACCACACGATGCAGAGCGGCAAAGGGAAGAAGGAAGGACGCTATTGAGATGTCTTGCCCCTTGATGATACGACTGCAAACGCCGAATACAGACCTCGCATTATCTCCGTGTCCACTTTGCAGCAAACCCTGGACAAAGCTTCGCAGCCAATCGGCATGACTAAGTCCTGGAGAGAACAATGGATAGGTGCAACTGGGACCGACAGCGCCAACAGTGACGGTATATTTCGATGTCAGAAAGGGCGTTAGAGTGTTGCGCACTGTCTCAGGAAGGTCTAGCCACCGCTGATACTTCTCATCAGCCTGAATACCGCGCGAGCGCCGGGTGATGGCAGAATTCAGGTTGCAAAACTTTAAGAGACTTTGCATGGCGTACGCCAAAAATCCCTGTGCTCTGGTGTTCGACGCAGATAGGAAGGCATCAACTAGCACATGCTGGAAAAAGAAAAGTACAAAGTCAAACGTCTCCTCCATCTTGTCAAAATTGGACAAGACAAGGATTTCTTTCTTCTCCTTGATTGATTCCACTCGGTTTGGATCTAAACAGCCGATGTGACCGAGGCAGCGAGCGGACAGAAGGGCAATGGATTCCGACGTAGTGTTGAACTTTACACAGCAATCGAGTAAAGTTCTTACCAAGTGTACTACCGCGGCGTCTGGCTGCTCGCTAAGGACAGATCTGTGAACAAATTCCTCATACCTCGAGAGGTAGAGGACGAGTTCTCTCAAAGCTTGTTCAACAACGGTGGCGTTCTCACTTGAACAGCGACGAGCGAACGCGATGAAATGGGTCCGAACGTCCATAGCGCCTTTAATCTCGTCAAGTTTAGCTTCAAACTTATGTAACACAGGTATCGATGCCAAGGAGGGCATTGTTCCGCAGATCTCTCGCAAAAGTTCACTATGAGTCTCCAGGATGTGCTCGACAAGCTTGTAAGCAAATTTCCGAGTATCTTCGGTAAAGGTCATCCAATGCTTGATAACGATTGACAGTGTCTGATCCAGTAAAGGTTCAACTTCTTCTTCTTGCAGTGAGCTCACCAGCACACCCCAGACAGTGAAGGCCTGATTGCACAGCTCTTTAGTTTCCAAAGCGGATCGCAGACAAGCACAAATCTGTAGGTACTCAGCTTATGACCAGTCTGGTTGATAATTGAACAATACACACCTGAGGCAACGCGCTACTGACATGACTGGGAGCAACCTTGATCATCGCGCCAATAGCCACTATGTTCCTTTTCTTCTCGATGATAGGCTGTCTGATTTGGAAATCATTGATTGCATGCGCGAATTGCGTGATTATCCCAAGGACATGCTCCTCGATAAAATGGCCAACCAGATTTGATATTTTTGGAGCGTGAGCGGTCTTGCGCGGCACGAGAGATGCTAGCATAAGTAACGCATGGTGGAACTGCTTGTTTTTAGAGAAACCGTAAATGTAACTGCGATAAGAAGCGTACGTACTCTTGCTCCCTTTTCCTCTCCCGCATCGCCAAGACCTTTCAAGAGATCGCATGCGATCAAGATTGGTTCGATCCTCACTAAGTCTGCCAATGTACGACCTTCAAAGGTAGAGTCAACTTCATATAGCGTAGACATGATCATCTTTTGAGGATCTGACGAGGGTTGACATAACAGAAATGCCAGTATTGCTGCGAGGTTATTTTTCTCTGAACATATATCAAAGGGCGTCTTGACATCTTGGTGAGTCCCTCCAATCCGCGCAATAAGCTCTCTCTTGCGCGAGAGTACTAGATGAGGTAAGACATAGACTTCTGTCAGCCTTAAAAAATCGTCGACCGTCATTCCAATCAGGTCACACAGTTGCTCTGCCATGTACGGACGAGACGGCAGGTTCTTAGCAACTATCACGGAGAGTGTCCTCCAAAAAGGCCGGAACATGACAGCTGGTTTGACGGTAAGTTGCTGCGCGAGTTTTAATAACTAAGAATAGGTCAGATTATTCCTCTAAGAAGTCTTTTCCCCATGATACACTTACCTCAGTGTACGTCACCCCGCAGATGAATGGATTGGGGTGTCCAAGATACTCTATAAGGCGAAGAAGGATTATATTCATCTCCTCATCATTAGAAAACCTGGTTGGAGATATTAATCCAAGTATCGACGCCCGTATAAGGATTTAGATCACACCTTGCCAGTCGGCACAAGCTCATGATGCAGGTTTCATGTAATGCGGGTTCTTGCTTCTCGGATAGACTTCTGAGCCAATCTATGATGATAACGAAGTTACCGCGACGGATTTCATAATCGAGGCCCTCGCGTACGAAACAAACCACAGAATAGCTGAGAAGTCATTGGCATTTGGTACATGGGAATGCGACAAGAAGCGTACGTACCCGGCGAGAACGCGAAGTTCTCGTACAGAGCTCCGAAGAGAACTTAAAAGAAAGTCACCAAATACCGAATTCGACAACTGTAAATGCACAAGGCTTGAGGAGTGCACTAAAACGCGCTTTAAAGCAGCCATGGCTGTTACTCTGAGAGTCGGTGAGCGCGAAATCTTGGGGACTATGAAGGTCAATATCTGGCATATTTCATCACTTTCGTCTATCTGTTCATCTGGGTTGGCGTGGAACTGCCGTCCCTCATCACACGTGTGGCAGACTGGGTCACTCAGGCAGTGGCCTTGGATAGCCCCTGTTAGGGTCCCGGCTACTGCACAGGGTAGACGAGCAAGACTTTCCAAAAACGCATACTTCTTCAGTTCCGAGAGCGTAGAGAAGGACCCGCTAAACAGGATTAGTATGGAAGCTGTTACATATATCGCCGCCAACTCACAAGATCGCAGGTTTGAGACTCTCCAAGTTCGCCGGGCCGTCATAGCGAATGATGTCCAGTAACCTTGACGTGAGCTGCCGGACTATATCGACTGTGCCTCGAACTTTCCTTGGCTGCGAAAGGCAACGACGTTTAGGTGCTGGCCCGATTTCGTCATTTTCCGGAACTGAGTTTGGCGCCGCAAGCCCTTGGCTGGAGGCGAAAGAATTCAGCATTGCTTTAACACCGCTGTTTGAAAGCAAAACGGTGGAAGGTTCGGGGCTTGACTGCGTGCGGATCGCCTCGGTGATGGCTTTGTGAATTGCAGCCTTATCTCTGTCAGTCTCACCAGCCGATTCCTAGGATGAATGTAGGGCTTTCTACCTGAAGATGGGGTTCAAGGGATGTGAATGTAGTCTTCTTCGTAGCATTTGTTAGTGATGGAAGGAGTCTTCTAATACATCTGAGTCTTCTCTCCGTACACTCGTGAGGACTCGTGAGATCATCGAGGCATTGGCTCAGCTCGATCTGAAGGGTGAGGGAATGATCCAGATAATCTAACGATAGTATGTCGCCCAGCGTTTGAAGAAAACCGTACGTAATTCCGGTATCGGGGAGTGCTTCACATGCCCAACACATCCGAATGGACGTCAGAAAGTGCAGGCAAACCTCAACTTTGAGTTCAAGATTATGTAGGCCGGAACTCCGAAGCCAACCAAATAGAACCCTCCATACGCGTTGGTAACCATTGAGAACCCAAGCGAGGTTTTGGCGGGCGTTTGGGGTTTTGCGCGCAAGGACCGGTCGTCGAGCAATGAATGAATCAAGTAGGCTGAGGGCTAAGAGAACAGCGCCTCGAAATGACTTGAGCTTGATTCTCTTCTCAAATGGACTGCGAGACAGGCCAAGTGTGCCCATTACTGAGAAGAGAGGTCCATCGGGCACCGGCAGGAATATTTTAAATTGGCTATTGTCCCATTTATCTTGATGTTGGGATTCTAGCGAGAATATGACCTCTGGGACTCGTTAGTATGATTTTCCCAGGCCGCTCCAGATCCTTACAAACCATTTATGCAAGCTCGCAGAAAGGTAGGGACAACATGACTCGAGGTCCATAGTCTGGTGTGTTCATACTGAGAACGGATAGCAGCCGAGAAAATGCCCGTGAGTTTCTCGACTCCAAGTGTTTTGTGTTCATAGCAATGGAGAAGTCGGACGGCTAGCCAGATGTACAATGGGGCGTAGGCCTTCTCCCCAAGAATCTCTGGGTCGGGGACTTCTGTCAGTGTTTGAGGAGCCTTGACAATTGTCGTTTGGATAATATCCAAACAGTCCGAAAGCTGGCCGTTCAAGTCTCCGTTGTCCTGTTTTTCATTCTTCATGCACGGCTCGAGGCCGGCCTTGAGCACGATGCATATCAGTCTGGTAACATCTGTGGCGCTATCAACTAGACTCAATTGACTGTATCTTCCCTCCACAAGCTCTTGTCGTAATTGCGCAAAGGCTTCTCGAGTCAAGTGATGGACTTGGCTTCCTTGGGATGAGAGGCGCGGTGCCAGCTGTGCTGCCAGGGTAGAGGGGGCTCGTTCCGCAGATGCCCAGTCAGCCATAATTGCCATTAGATAGAACAGTTGGTATTGAAGTCATCTGCCGTCATCTGTCTCGTTTTAACAAGCCATGCTCTGTGGACGCAGCGTAGCGACCTTTGCAAAGCGTGTCAGGGTGGACGCGTTGAGTGATGATAAGTCGCTATCTTATGAGCCTTTTTATATCTTACACTATTATATTTGTAGCGTCATTGTATTGTCAATTAAGGGCGTGTGGTTTAGGGGTATAACGCTCCATTCGCATTGGAGAGGTCCCGGGTTCGATTCCCGGCGTGTCCACGATATGATTTTTTGGGGATATTTATGTTTATTTCTCAAAACACTCAGCTTATGATAGCTTCTTTTTGAATTAGCGCTTGATTTAGTCGTATAACGCTTTGTTTTGTGGTCATGAAGGTCTTTTTTGGTGCCATAACCTGGGTGGCAGGTAAGACTTGCTTGCCTAATATGTGATGACGAGAAGGAGAAGTTAGGTGCGACTGTCTTTTTCTTTTCACGAGTCTCAACTTCCGACCCAAGAACATTTTTTTTTTGACTCTCCATTGCCTTTCATTCATCTGTGCTACAACTTCTCAGCCCAGGAAAGCCTTTCAGTCCACTCTGCCTTAGGAAGTACACGTAGTAGCGACCCCAATGGAGGCAACGGTTGAACAGTCCTTCTTCATGGAGCAAGCGTTCGAGATGGTATTGCCTCCCGGCTTTATTGCACTGGAGCACAACTCACGCTTTGCTAGGCACAGAAAGCACTTGATACTGGTGAAACACCTGTGGGCTGCGTCTTGGTACTCGAAAATCAGATAGTCGGCCGTGGAATGAACGACACGAACAGGTCTATGAATGTAGGTCAATAGAATATCCAGGCGACACCACAATCCAGGGGTGCTCTGTCTTTTCCCCAACACGAAGCCCAGCTCATCTCCAGTAACTTGGCCATATGATAGGGAACAAGACACGCCGAATTTCTTGCCATACAGGCAATGCTTCGCACTTATCCAAAGTCAGCACTCCGATCAACGGACCTGTATGTGACAGTTGAGCCCTGTGTCATGTGTGCGGCGGCCCTACGTCAATACCAAATACGGAACGTGTATTTTGGCTGTGGGAATGAGAGGTTTGGAGGAACGGGGAGCATCCTGTCCCTGCATTCTGAGTCTGGCCCTGTTCTCCTTTCTTACTTGGTTCATGCTGACCTTGCCCAGTTTTGCGATTGATCCGCCCTACTCTGTTTATGGCGGCCTGCAGAGGAAAGACGCCATCATGCTGCTCAGGCGCTTCTACATCCAGGAGAATGAAAAGGGTACGTGCGCTTTCTCTCTCTCTCTTTTTTTTTTTTTTTTTTTTTTTTTTTTTTTTTTTTTTTTTTTTTTTTTTTTTTTTTTTTTTTGTGTCATGCTGACCTGAATAGCGCCTAAACCTCGCCCGAAAAAGCATCGAGAGTTAAATACGAAATTTGATGACGATGTGAACATTGTCCCTACGAAAGGGGAATCAGAAAACTGTAATACCGATTGAGCGAGCGATGTCCTAACAAAGATAACTATACAATTCTTCCTACTCCGCCTGCCCGTGTCAGATCTAGCACTCTTGACTTGATTTATGGTAAGTAATGAAATGAACAATAGATTCACCCCTCTAACATTCAAGAGGAGCCAAGTTTCGATAAGCGTTCTGCTTCAAGCTCGCGTTCGGCTTGCTGATAGTATTTGGCTGTATCAACACCGTGCTTGTATGATAGTCAGTATGACACCCAAAATTGAATGAAACGGGGACCAGGTTCCAGGGACGACGAGCAAAACTCACGTGGTCATGGTTAACGGCATTAAACCACGGGATGACATGGATGAAGAGGTTGGCGTATCGCGAGTTTCGAGCAGCTACGCCCTGCAAGTAGGGGGACACTTGCGAGGTACCATACAAAGGCTCGCCCTTTTTTACCTTTTCAACCATTTCCTTCATGTCCATTTCAATCTCTCTCGAGTTCTCCGTAAAGCCGTGGAAGCGATCTATAAAGGTCAATAATCACCCTAGATGGAGTACGGGCGACGTACTGCAAGACCTCTGATAGAGGATATGAATACCACCAATGAGACCAATTGCCGTTGCCAGGCGCATGACGGGCGAGAAACCACCCCTGCCGACACGTGAAGGGCTCACTCTTTCCATGACCCAGAATGCAAGCGGAGAGGCCGCAGCACCAACACCGGCAACTGCATAATCGGAAGGTCTCGCGTAGCCGAAGACTCGTCGGATGTGCCTACAGAAATATCAATCAGAAAATCAATTGCACTTATGGACGGCAAGGCAATGGGATATCTGGTGAGTCGCACGGGTCAGAGTCGATGAGCTGCAAATCGAGGTTAGCAGTGACCTTGCACGGCGCAATTGAGGGATTGGGAAATGCAAGCGGGGAAATGAAATCGCACCGGGTAATCAGTGAAGGCACGCTTTGGTGGCACAACGGCCGCGTTGTTGTTGGCAGCCATTGTGACCGGTAGAAACGATCACTGCAAGTGACAATCGAATCGTTGGATGTCTTTGGGCGGAGTTCAACTCGAAAAGTGAGGTTGTGCCAAGCTCGATTGTTCAAATTGAGACTAGTGCAGATGCTCAACTCTGAATAATGAACCTCCAACTGGTTCCGCCTCTCCGGAAGCCTCGAGCATACTTACGTCTGCAGATTGGAGCACTCTCGCGATTCAATTGACATTATGAAAGCATTCACTCTAAGCTAAATCTTCAGGAAATCCGACGCAAAACAAGCTTAAGAACATACTTCATTATATTTCTATGAGAGCTGTAAAGGAAGCCACCTAGACCACATCTTAGTCGGAGGTTGAACAGGAAGTAAAGGCCAGCGAATCATCAGAACCAGAGTGCAGAGAGAGTCCTTGCCACCTGAATTTATATAGATATCATTGTAGAGTAGACAAAAGTGGTATTTGAGCTGCCTTTCAGATTGACGAGGGCAGTTGAGGTTAATCAAGAATGAGAGCATTGCTATTGGCCAGTGACAATTAACGCGTTCGAGACGCGTTCCGTTATCGATACGGCTGGGGTAGTTCCATTGTGAGGAGCGATTGTTCTCCGAACAGTCTACCGTTCTGCGCATATCCAGCAATAGTCGCCTACTTCAAAGTGTGACATTGCTCGCCCATAGGAATCGCAAATCTGACATGAGTGCTGCCATGGCAAACGAAAGTAACTCGGCATCGAAGGCGCCGCAACCTACCGATCATGTCGACGACCTTTTCGACTACAATGTCGGTCTCGACGACATACTGCAAGATATCAACACAAATCCAATCAACACAAATCCAAGCAGCACAGCTGCGCCGAAGCAATCTGCTCCACCCGACAACGCAGGAGTAGTCCTGGGTCTGGATGAGGAGGTCAAAGTCGTCAAGAAGAGACAGCCCGTTGCGAAACTCGACGAGAATAGGTCAGCTAGAGGCAATTGACAGGGTGCTTGACTGCATGCTTACTCTGTTGCAAGACTACTTACACAGGCTGGAATCCCGAAGTTGCGGCGCTCAGCTAGAAAGAATTTAAAGTTTAGGGGCAAAGGACACGAGGTTTGTGCCGATTTTCTGCAGAGTTGATTTCTAAACCTGTTAATCTGTATAGTTTTCTGATTTGGCACGCCTCCTAAACTTTTATCAATTATGGCTCGATGACCTGTTCCCGCGCGCAAAGTTTGCCGATGGTCTAGCTATGATCGAACGACTCGGCCATTCCAAACGTATACAGACAATGCGCCGAGCATGGATAGACGAAGAGAAACCAAAGCCCGCAGAAGAAGATATATTAAATCCAAGCGACCACCGAGAGATGAGCAGCAAAGAACCCGTGGTGGACACAAACCACGCATCACGAACATCTCCACAATTAGATGACGCGGACGAGGACTTGTTTATGCCGGACAGCAATAACAACCAAATTCCGACCAACGGTAACGCAGGTGCGCCGGACGATGATGACTTCGATGAGCTTGATGCTTTGTTGAGAGCGCATAGAGACGAGCCGGATATCGGGAAAACTACTTCAAACAAGAGCGACGACCATGCGTCGCCGCCAGAGGAGGACGACTTGGACGAGCTGGATGTTTTACTGAGGGAGCATGAGGGCGACCCTAACGCGGGAAACTCCGCTCTGAGAGAAACGAACAAAGACACTTTAGAGACTGATAGTCATGCCGATGAGCTTGAAGCAATGGAGAGATTAGGGGGTTTTGGCAATTAGACTCGTACATAAACATTATGGTCTGTCGTCCGACAACGCAATATGCTCAAGCGCAGTCTATAATCCCAACCGCGAGACAAGTTGAAGAACCGGTACCTCTTGGTCCGTGTGCATGAATTTACGGCTTTACTACTAGTCATCCTTATGCGAAGTAAAAGTACATGTAGATTGAAATTTAGAAACACCGCTGAGCAGAACCGACCTTCAAATGACCGAACACATGACCGACATCCTCCCTATTATCACATTGTAGTGGATCGGCCTGACTCGTAGTCTATCCGATGAAAAAGAAGCGACCGCAAACCTAGATCACCTCCAATTCCAGACAACTCACAAGGTCGCCGGTTCAGTGAGGACCGAGAATTGACCACCACCACCTGCCCAGTTGAGGCTCTTGCCCCGGACAGCTGTGTTTTCAATGATTGTCGCAACCTCCACATCATCCTGTGTACCTTGGCCAGTCTGGTAGGTAGCAGAGAAACCCCAGGACCAGGGACGACCATCAGTATCAATTGCGATGGAATGATCAGAGCCTGCCGCAACGACCTTGGCCTTGAATCCAGGCACAGCCGTTGGCTCAATGAGGATACGAGGACGGTCACGCTCGTCTTTGATGACCGCGTGATCGGAGAGGCTATCGATCTTCAGGCCCGTTTGATAGCCATCTAGTCGCCCCCAGACGAGACACTTGCCATCTTCGGTAACAGCTAGGGAGTGGTGAGCTCCACCACAGATCTGCGTGAGGTTCTGGTTGGATAAGGAGTCTACAATCGTTGGGTGGACGATAGCAGCCTCACTATCACCCGCATGCTCGCGGATGCCTGTTTCGCCAAAGCTATTGAGACCCCAGGCGTAGACTTTGCCGGACTGGTGGATAGCAAAGGAATGGAAAGCGCCAGCACCAATGTGGACAATGCCCTTGGGAAGACCGAACTCTCGTGGTTGAAGACCGTTTAGCTTATTACGCTCGATGATACGGCGACCGAGCTGGTTTTGCTGACCCGAACCCCATGAAAAGACAGCGCCTTTGTCGTTCAGAGCGAGAACGTGGTTATCCCCACACACGAGGTGCTTTATCTTCTTGAGAGCCGGTACCAAAGTCGGAGTTGTTTGAACCCTTGTGCTCGCATCGAACCCGAGAATACCATCGTTGCTCTAATTCATTAGCCAAATCTCGGGATAGAACATGGGAGAAAAGGCCACCTACCCGAAACGTTCCCCAGCCATAAACCTGACCATCATCTGTGAGGGCAAAACTTGAACTGTCGCCAGCAGCGACTTCAACGAAAACAGTGCCTTCCGGGAAAGCATCAGAAGGAATGGCAGTCGGCGTGCACTCGTGAGGATTAAGATCAGCGCCTTCGTCCGACTCTGAATCTGAGTCCGAGTCGCCCTTGTCCATGTCCTTGTATCCACCATCCCAGGTAGTGTCTCTTCCGAGCGCGCCTTGGTCATTGACACCCCAGGTAAGGATCTTGTTGTCATGCGTAAGGGCGACGCAATGCATACCTCCGACAACCACCTGCACGACACCGACAGATTCGGGTGACAGGTGGGGATTGAGACGCGGTCGCTTTACATCGATAACGTTCTTGCCGACTCCCAGCCCAAGCTCACCAGAGCTGCCTTCACCGCACACGTAGACATTCAGCCTGGTAGTTGGCGCTTCATTGATAACCACTTTAGGTTTCTGCTTTGCAGCGGCAGGTTTAACGACGCGAGCTCGCTTTACTGTGCGACTAGCCTCCTCGTCTTCTTCATCGACAGCAGCTCTGCGCTTTTTAGCAGGCTGCGCGGCCGCGACTTTAGCAGTCTTCGCGGTCTCAGCGTTTTCTGGCTTGGGTGTTTTGCGGGTCGCAGACTTTGTGGTAGAACTCGCGACAGTATTCTTGGTAGCAGCAGCCTTTTTCGTGGCAGTGGTGGCACTGGGCGCCTTTTTGTTCGCAGCGGTCGCCCGCGCAGCGGGTTTGGTTGCGCCTTTCTTCGGAGGCATTGGAGGCAGCAAACAGCTTTCGGCAGGAATAATAGGTAATGAGATGAATCTGGAGGTGACAAGAAAGATGAAAACTCAGAAGTTGATGCTGAGAGAAGTGGAGGGAAGAGTGAAAGTAAGAGGATCGAGGGAGCAGACAAAGGGAGCGTGAGCTTAGAAGGAAAAAAAAGTGTGACGATCTGTTGTTGTGCTGCTAAGGTATGGCGCAGTGTTATTGTTGCCAGCGAATCGCGCGCCAGACCGGTGAATTCCTGCGTTCCCACATACTTGACTACGAGTACCCAGGCTGTCTAATATCATGTCGCTGTGGCCATTGTAGCATCATTGCATGATTGATTTTCTTTCCCAGACCTTGACTTCTGTGACGGGTCGATTCTCGAGGTCTTTCAGCATCGTCTCATTGGCATGATGAACTTTCTTTGTGCCTTGCCCACCATGTCCAAGTTTATCTCAAAACAAAGAACTGCTAGTCGCCCTCTGTCTAGTGTCATCTTTCATATATTTCATTATTGATTACTCGTGTTTTTAAGTAGTTACCGCATTAAACTGTCGGTTTCAAACGTTGGTATCGCAACCTGCACTGGAGCCATTCATATTGGTCTCAGCAAGAGGTGCAGAATGCTCAGCCGGCGCTGTGCGGATTTTCCCACACATTATCACATTCTGTCCCATGGGCACCCATTTCACGTCTCGCGGATTGAGCGCCGCATTGGGCTTGCCCTGCGCATCGCGTTTGGAGTCTGGGCTCACTCCGACGCCGCCAGAGCCCAGGTATGTCGGCGCAATGGTCACAATAATAGAGTCAATGAACTCGGTATATTCGGGGTTCAGCAGCTCACTTAGAACCCTTGCTCCTCCTTCAATCATTACGCTTTTGATGCCCTCTGAAGCAAGGGCTTTTAGGATAGGCTCCCAGCGAAGTCGCCAATTTTGATGGTACTCCATGATGCGAAGGAAATCACCCCCATAACCCTTGAGCATCATCAGTTTTTGAGGGTGGATTTGAGCTCCAGGTGACACCACGACCCACGGCGCTCTG
Organism: Aspergillus undulatus; assembly: GCF_047715775.1. Lineage (NCBI taxonomy): Eukaryota > Fungi > Ascomycota > Eurotiomycetes > Eurotiales > Aspergillaceae > Aspergillus > Aspergillus undulatus. Next base: position 31,991 of record NW_027396701.1, on the reverse strand, counting down.
CCTTTTCCCTCTACCGTTGTCCGTAACATCCTACAGTCGGGATGCACTGGCCATCGTCCCATGGGGTCGATTACCACTGGTCGTGGCTGCCACATTCTCCCTAGGCCACCAAACCCTCCAGCACCCTCCAGTCTACAGTTGAGCCCTGGGTTATCTGCAAGGACAGTTCCGACTCCGATTAGGATTGCGTCGTGACGTGATCGCAGATAATGTGTCATTAATTTGGCCTCTGGCCCCGACAGCACCGTCTGCATTCCAGGAAGAAGGGAAATTTTGGAGTCCATGGAAGAAGCATAGGACAATGTGACATGGGGGAACTCGCGCTTTTGGTCATTTTTTGGAAGATAGGGTTCTAAGAAGTCAAGCGGAAATTGAGGAAAGGGGAGAGTATCAGGCGGCAACGGTGGAGCGGTTGAATCAACTGGCCTCGAATTACCCTCACCATCTACCATCTCGCGAGTCCTCACAATTCCATGGCCCTTTTGATATTCGTAGCCCTCGTGGGGTACTAGTTTCACCTCCGGATTCAGAAGCCTCCATTTTGCAGAAACGTTCCGGACGTCTGTAACCGTACAGAACTTTCCACCTGCCTCGATGAGCTTTTCCGGTTCCTCCCGGAATCTCGTGTAGATAGAAGAAGGCAAGTATCCCTTGCTTGCCTCCCTTCTGGCAAACTCCATTAAGCCCGAATTTCGCTTCACTTTGTCAATGTAATCGAGGTCGTGGGAATGTTCGTGACTGCTTCCCGGTGTTCGAGCTATCGTGACCGTGGAGTAGGCGCCTTCGAATCTTATGACCTTGATCTGAAAATTGCAAAGGCCGCCTTCCCGGACCCTTTTCTTCCGAGGGCGCTTGCCCTCTGGCAAAGGCCGCGTTTCTGAGCTCCGGTGAGTTGGCCGTCGTAAACGGCACATGTAGTAGTCGGTAGTGCAATGTCCTTCTTTGCTGGAGTTGGACCTCTGTTTCACCCAGACATTATCGATAAATGGCCAGTAAGTTTCAAATTCTTCTAGACTGATCTCAATGGGTTCCTTGCATTCAAACATGACGTGTCGAATTCGCGCAAGGTTCGGCGGATTGTCGATGAGCGTTCCATTTCCCGGTTCGCTCCCATGGAGAGAACTAGCTGTGCTGCCTGTATTGTCAAACGGCCCCTCGGGATCATCAACAGCAGTCACCTTGTCCGTCGTAGCAGGTCTCGCCGGGCTGAAAGCACTTCCACCTTCGCCGGCATCATTCAAAGAACGCAACTGCGTTTGTTCTTGTGCATCGCTTTCGGCGTACGAGTTTTGTGCTGCTGTGGTTGCGACGTTGTTATCGGCCGCCGTGTCCATTTTCGCATCCGTCGTCTCTATGCCGAGCGTCCTTCCGCCAGGTTGCAGGGGTTTGAGCCCGCTATCGGGCGCTCTTGATGAAGAAACCCCGTTTGATGCGCCAGAAGCGTCATGGTCCATATCGAGCACCGCAATCGGTCCAGGTCGAATTTGAGCAGCCCAGCGTCGTACGTAGAGTAGCACGGCCGCATTCAAAGTACTCAATGCATTGTCCAATAAAGGGGTATACGACGTCGAGAAGAACGCCTTGATGATGACGTGGAATCAGATGTGTACGTTGAAGGTGTTCACCGCGGAATTCGTGGAGAGGTTCCCAGTTGGTGCTCTTGGAAGCTTGACCGACCCGCCAATCCTTGGCGCGCTTGAGCTTCCGCGGAAAGAGCCCGCACGGAGGACTAGAAGAGTTGCTTTGTGGTCTCGAAATTAAACAGTCGATTTTCACTTAGAATATCCTATTATCCTAATACGCGCCAATATCTGCGCCAGCTCGTGCAAGAGTCTCATAGACTCTTGGAGGTAGTTTGTATTTAACCATTCCAGAGAAAACCATCAGATCCTTGGCCATGACCAACAGCCCTTCCGCAAGCCCTTGTCTCATCTCATTTTCATACGGCCCGGTGCTTAGTCGTTCTCGCTCGCGCCCAATGCAAGTGATGCTCCAAATGATCACATGGCCCACATTGCTGGAGATGAGCGATGGGAGGGAGGAGAATGCTTGCGCAGTACTGCGAATGTAAGGCACAGAGCTACTGGCACGTAGTGGGAGTATGCCCAGTCCGTTGATAGTCTAGTCCTATTAGACAAGCTTTAGGAAGGAAGAAAGATAAGTGACTTACATCCAAGGCTTCCGTCCACTTTCCAGCTTCTACCTGTGTTTTCGCCTCCATCATCCGGAGCAAAAGACCACATGCGTCGCGACTTGATTGACGGATTCGTTGGTAATATAGGGCATTTTGGTTGTAAAGCCCGATCATGTTCTTGGCAAGGACGACCGGGTCATCCACAACAGTCAAGCTCAAGCTAGTTCCCGCCATTGTTGATTCTTGGGCGTTGGGCTCGTCGGGATTAGTACGAGGACGCAAAGGCTGCAACCTAAGCGTAGGGCTTCCCAGGGGAACAGCCACGGAGTCCGACAATGTTCTGTTGATGATATCAATCACACGATCATAGTCTTCAGCCAGGTGATACAAAAGGACCGAATCAGTGATCAATCCTTTGTCTTCGGCAACAGCAGCGGCCTGCACAGTGATTGTTTTCAAGAACTCGTCCTGGTCCACCAGTTTGATCAGGCTGATGCGATTTTCAATCAGACCCTTGACCCTAGTACCGTCGGAACGAATGTCGCCGAGTAACTTAGCAAAATCTCTGGTCTCCAAAATGTATTCACGCAAGGCTTCATGACAGACGGAAGCTTGCGACTTGCCCAAGGCGCCAGGAAGATCAGCATTGAGGCAGAGAAGGGAAAAGTAGTCGATTGCCGCTTCAACATAGGCGGTGCGGAACTCTTTCGTATAGTGGGTCATGAGATAACCAAAATTTATCTGGGGGTATTGTTTCACGGTGAAAGACACTGCAAGCATTAACACAGTCCAAGGCATTAATAGAGGGGGAACTTACGAATCTCTTCTCCTGAGGTGTAGAAGTCAGAGACTCTTAGAAGGCCATAGTATGCCAGTGCGATGGCAAAGTGCACAGCGCTTACAGGCGCATAAGTCCCAAGATAGGAAACCGCCTGCTCAAACATCCCTCCAAGAATCTGAAGGAGGAAGAATGTACCATAGCCGCCGGGTCCTTCTTGGCCCTTTCCAAACACGCGCTGCCCGATCTCTGCGATGTCTGTCTGAATGTCCTCCAGTCCGAAAACATCACCTGCAACCTCTTCAGCCCGGTCATCTTCTCTAGCCAGGCTAAACTGCAACCACATCCAGTCTTCCACGCTTTGATTGATCCCCTCTAAACGCCTCCGACCAAGGTCACAGCGCCCGATGATTTTGTAGCAGGCCATTCGGTATGGATCAATAGTGTTGTCGGGTGCGTTACGTAACCGCTGTTGATATTCACCATTAATTCTTTGCTGCATGTCTCGCGGTAACCGCTTGCTCTGAGCATAAGTCGTCATGTATGTCACGAATTTATGATCCAACGACCGGAAACCAGGGTCTTGGGTAACATATTCGGCCGCTTCGGTAACAAATCCGCATCGAAGAAGATAAAAGATGAGTATCCAGCAATAGTCGTCCCCAACCATCTGAAGCTCAGTGCCATCAGGCGCGAGGTCCCTCCTGGACTCCCTCAGGCGTACATAAGCACGTACTTTGTTGACCACAGTGGGAATTCCACCAAGCTGAGCCTCGCGCGGATTTTTGGCAATCGCTCCTTCAATCTCATTATAGAATGAACTTTCAAGAAACTTCCTTGAACCTTTAACGATGCGCTTTCGAAGGTTGACAGCCTGTTGTGATTTTGGTGATTCATCCAGGTACTCTTCCGAGAATTGACGCTCCCTGATTGCTCCGAGGTCCGAAATGTCTGTAATATTCGACGCTTCTCCAATAATGCTTATTAAAGCCCAGTATGCGTCGAACAGCTGACGAGGGACCTGAAGACGTTAGGACGAACTAGAAATTAGTTAGAGACAAAGAAGCACTTACATCGCCACCAGCATGTTTCTCAACCTCAGAAAACTCGTGAAGCACGGGGAAGCCACGAGACTGAATCCGGGCGGAGTTAAGCAACTGGACCTTGTCCGCGTAGTAACCCATCTTCTCGCGCACGAATCGAAGATCCAGAGTTTGAGACCCAGAGCTTTCGATGCGCTCCATCGGATCATCGAAAAGTCGGTGGCTTGGTTTTCCGGTTCCAGGAGTGCCTATGACAGATTTGTCCAACCCAGAACGTCCGAAAACACTTCGGCGAGAAACGCCTTGAGTAGATCCAGCTCCTGTTTGATTGGTTTGCCGTGTTGATCGACCAAATGACGACCTTGAGTCGCCTGTTGGGTCGTCCTTCTGTGTCAAGCCGAAATGCTTGAAGATTCTATGGCGCTGTTCTTCCCAATCAAGATCTACCCTTTCCTCCAGAAACGAGTCAAAATCTCTTTGCGCTCTAGCAAGGCTCTCTGCAACCATAATCTGTCGACCACGTTGTTGGATGTTCCTCAGATACTTTTGATTGTCCGGGTCAAACGCGTCTAACTCTTTCGGTGGGAGAGAAATGGACGCCTGAGGTTCTAGAGCTTTGAGGTCGCGTAGAGCATGTCCAGGAGATACACCCGATGCAGCCAGTAGGTAGTGACTTGTAAAGTCAGCAATATATCAGGCGAGGTAAGGAGAGGGAGAAACTTACGCTTTGCTGCTAGATGTGGGTGTGCCTTTCATGCTCCCCGTGCCGAGCCCCCTTGCTTTTCGGCGAATGTCATCGAGGCCCAGCTGGAGATTTGGGAGCTCCTCAAAATTGCTGTTATGAGCAACCGCAGAGAGCGGGCGCTTCTTGCCGCGCTCTAACAGACTGTTGAAAAAGGCGGGCTGAGCTGCCTGGGAAGAAGTGTTTAGAGGCTGCGCCATGCTAGCATTGGGCTGCCCTGTTCCAAAGGTCGACGACTGAGTGGGCTGTTGTTGGGCTTGAGATTGGCCGCCAAGGAGAGAGGTGTTTGAGGGAGCCTGTGCTGTGGAAGGGTTTCCAAAGATACTTGTCGGATTACTTGGAGAAAATATGTTCGACGGTTGTGACGGTTGCGATGGCTGGGCTGTGGCACCCAGGCCATTTAAGCCGCCAGTCCCAAAGATGGAGCTCGAAGTGAACGACATCTATAGCCTGATCAATGATATAGGTCAAGGGAGTAACGGAGATTCAGCGTTTGGACAGTCCTTGATCGTTGCTATCGGCTGTTGTTGGGATCATTAGTATTAGCGCTCAAAGAAATGGCACAATCACTAAGAAGCAAGACGTGAGCTTACACTGTAACCAATAACAGAAGCATTAGTTCAATGTTTGTGAGGGCTGTTCGCCTGCTGCCCGAATTTTTGTTTATGACAAGGCTACAAGCTCACAACTTGCGGAGTCCGCTCCGAGCCCAGTCGGGTCTCTCGGGTTATCAATAATCCGAGATAATCTAACCACTCGAACTTGCTCCTGCTTCAAAGAGCTCACTACTACTTACATCACAGTGTCTCTCTTGTGATTCAAACGGTCAAATATGCCTGTTTTCCAAGCTAAAACTTTCCGCCGAGCAACCACAGTGTCCTCAACGCTGGGTGAAAAGCTTGGGGAGGCATATCGAGCTAGGCTTCCACGACACCCATTTCTTCTTTTTGGTCTTCCATTCATTATGATCATTGTGGCTGGATCATTTGCTTTGACGCCGGCCGCTGCTCTCAGGTACGAGCGGTACGATCGCAAAGTCAAACAGCTAAGTCAAGAAGAAGCGATGAACCTTGGCCTCAAAGGACCGGACGGAGAGGAGGGAATCAAAAGGAACCCTCGCAGGAGGATCCTTGGTGACGATCGGGAGGAGTATTATGTACGTTCCTTTGGGATTTGTCGGTCAGTACTAACTTCTACAGAGGCTGATGGCCAAGGATTTGGACAATTGGGAACAAAAGCGAGTTCAGAGATTCAAGGGCGAACCTGACGGGAGATTATGAATTGTCTACATGATGGTCGAGTTGGCGACATTGCGGAGTATACCCGTTATAACGTCGAGCGCAGATCATTGGTCTCTACGCCATATCCACGGTTGAGCTGACGAGGATCAATGCACCATGATTAACATGACTGCAGCTGAATAGCTGTTGATTTGGTCAATGTGAAACCGATATTGTCGAGGCGCTTTCTAACGTGGTCCCTGGGAGTAGTTGTTCATTGAGCACTGGGCACTCCATTAACACGGGCTAGCTAATGCTCAGCTATATGACGGATGTGGTCGAGCCTTTCCGTGTGCTACGAAGTCATGGGCGGCTTTTGACTCAGCTATGGTTGCGTCTCACGAGAGACGATAGTGCCACTTATTGACCATCCGCTCTAACCGCCAAGCAGACAACTACATATCATCTGTGTCGGACTGGAACATCGAAGTATAAGACTCGGGACATGTCCTAATTTCTTACATACTGTTGGACTTGACAGCGTATTCCTGTATTCTTGGGCACCAAGCGGCTGACTGTTGGCTTAAACATACGACCCTTTTTTCGGACTTAGGACGGAATCGGAATGTGCTGAATAGCGGCTTGCAATCGAGCATACAAAGTATGTAGCGCGCCGGGTTTGAATCTAGGCTTATGTCACATACGAAGCACAGAGTATACCAGAGCACAAGCCCCCTTGTGCCCACAAAGAGGATTCCCGGTGAACTGGGAGACGCGAGCAGTACTCCGTACCGTATCATGAATCAGAGTGACAGAGTCCCTGTTGTTGCATGGTCGACAGTGCCGTCACGGTGTGGCGAGGGACTCTTTTTCCAGAAAAGAGCAATGATGATGGCGAGAAAGAGGCAGTCATAGCCAACCTGTAATAAAGCAATCTCACCCTGGCTAGTGGGCGGTTCCTGCGATCCAGACCGGCCGAACAGTCTGTGGCTCCGAGCTCGCGACACAGAAGGTTTGCCGCTCTCCGCCCATAACGTCATTTCCAGCGATCAACAGTGCGCCCCCGTTTTTCCTCGACTTTGTGTCTTCAGCCTTCATCCTGCTCGAACAGAAATGACACCAGTGGGTCGGCGCCCATACTCCCTCGGAGTCGTTACCAGTCGAACCTCAACCCTCCACTACCCTGCTGCACAATCGATTGGCTCAGGAACCCAACTGGATCTGACCTTATGTGATATTTGCAGTTCCCTCTGAACTCGCACCCCGTTTCACACACTTTGGGCGGTCTTTGCATACTTAACGCCACCTCGTCCTCCTCAGGACCTTCGGCTATCCACACCTCAGCATTATATAACCCGTTGACCCTCTAAAGGCTTCAGCCCACCTCTTCAGAGTTACCGATACTTCCCCCGCTGTTCACCCTGTCACGCCATAGATGAACATCACGATTTCTCAACTCCCGTATACGACCTCGCTCTGAAATCACCCTCATTACTTGAATCGCAACCGGCATCGAAATGGCAAGCTGGCTGGAGAACTAATTTCGGTCGGATAAATCCATTGGGAACAAGATAAGAATTTTTTCTTTCTTGTCAGTGCAGAAGTTATGTCTGCGACAACAGGTCCAAGATCGCCAACGTCACCGTGGCCCCAGGATTCTCAGACTATTGCGCACCCCGGTCCTTCGAGCCCGGCCGCCTTTTTCCCATTATCCGACCAGCGTCCGTCGACTTTAAACAAAATTAGCCCCCGGGGGGCTTCGACAGAACTGCCGGACTCCAATTATTTCTCATTCAATACGGAAGGACCGAACAATCTCAGGAAATACAGGGAGCATCTCTCGCACGCTCTGCCAAACGAGAGTCCGGAATGGAGGTTCATCTCTGGAAGAGACATAGCAGACCTACCAGATGCCCCAGCAACGCTACCTTCAGCCTATAGATCTTTCAATCGTCCATCTGAGAAGGGAGGTCAGACCTCCAGCGGATCGAAAGCCATATCAGCACAGGCTGCAGGGACAAGTGTCAGTCCAATATCGACGGAAAAGTGTGCAGAGCTTGTTGGCTCGTATGCGGATGATTTGATGCTTTTGGATGTACGGCCATTTGCACACTTCTCAAGGGGTAGTATCAAAAGGGCTTTGAATCTCTGTATTCCAACGACGCTGCTCAAGCGCCCTTCATTCGACACCAAGAAGCTAGCAAACACCTTTACGGATGAAAACGACCGAAGAAATTTTGGTCGTTGGATGCAATGCCGTTACATCATTGTTTACGATGCTTCCACATCTAACATGAAAGATGCCGGGTCTCTTGCCAACGTGCTGAAGAAATTCGCAGCTGAGGGCTGGAATGGTAATGGCATGATCTTGATGGGAGGATTCAAAGCTTTCTCATCCAATTTTCCTCAACTCACTCAACAAGAACAACCCCAGCAACAACAAACACAATCCATCGAATCCTCAATGCATATAGATCTTCCGCAGTCTGCACCCGTTGCCGGTGGCTGCAACATCCCTGAGTCGTCCAATGTCGCTATTCCTTTCTTTGGTAACATTCGCCAGCACATGGATCTTGTCGGTGGCGTCGGACAAATAGCACTGAAACTCCCAGAACATTTGTCAGAGTCGAAAAGACGATTACTCCCACCCTGGTTGCGTGACGTATCGGATCCCGCAGATCAAGGGCGAATCGCTGCTTCAAGGTTCTTCGAAATCGAAAAGACCGAGCTAGAGCGCATGAAGCAAGCGTTATCATACGACAAAAATAATGCCGGGAAATCTCCTTCGTACCGCATCGCAGGCATTGAGAAAGGGACAAAGAACCGCTACAACGATATATATCCCTTCGATCATTCCAGGGTGAAACTGCATGGCGTACCTCATGGTTCCTGCGATTATGTGAATGCCAGTTATTTGAAGGCAGATTATAGTGACCGGCATTACATCGCTACTCAAGCTCCTGTTCCGGATACTTTCGAAGTTAGTCTACCTTTACTTGTGCATCTTCTATCTGCTAACAGCTACTCAGGATTTCTGGCGAGTCATATGGGAGCAAGACGTCCGCCTTGTAGTGTCTCTGACTGCAGAAGTCGAGCGGGGCCAGGTCAAGTGTCACCCTTATTGGAAATCCGGGTCATACGGGCCATTTTATGTGACCAATTTCTCGAAAAAATACTACCCCATTGGATCATCAAAATCACAAAAAGTCGACAATTCTGGAGTCGAAAAATCGCCGGTGGACTCGACAGCTACTCCCACAGTCGTTGTCAGGCATTTTGGCTTGTCGCATTCAGGTTTCCCATTCGAGCCTCTCCGCGAAATATCGCAAATTCAATACGCGGACTGGCCTGACTTCGGAACCACTTCTCAACCAAAGCACCTTCTAAATTTGATCGACCAGTGCGACAAGGTTCGGACCGCGACGGCTCTTGCTGCGCCGGGTAATCCTAAAAGACCAGTCGTGGTGCACTGCAGCGCAGGGTGCGGCCGCACGGGCACTTTCTGCACGGTTGATAGCGTTCTGGACATCTTAAGCCGCCAACGCGACCAGCCCGGTGGACAGCACGAGGGGCGGTCCTTCGACCAGTTGCTCGGTGGCGGACAATTGGATCTTGTCTCGAAGACCTTGTCCGATTTCCGAACACAGAGGCCCAGTGTGGTCCAGAACTTGAGTCAATATGTTCTTTGTTACGAAAGCATCTTAGAGTGGGCGGCCGCCCAGATGTCGGAGAATCCGGGATGAAACCTCCTTCATTCCAGCATATTGATTACATATCCACATGAGCGCATTTGCGAGCGGGTGTTTGGTGCTCTTTGCTTCTTAAGACGGATTGGCAATTCCCAGGAGTTAATGCTCAAGAGTTTGTACAGCTGATATAACATTCGGTTCACGCACGCAACATCTCTCCATCATTTGTAGTCCTAGATTTTATCGTAGTAATATTGCAGCAGAATGTGTGCTGGAATTGTGATAGCAGAGTGATGCCGCTCATGACTAGCGCCTAAGAGATAAAAGGCCAGCAGTCTAAGAGGATCTCCACGAGCTAAAAACGTCATCAACAAGGGCACGGTACTCTTGTTGCTTTTGGCACTGCTCGAGAAAGACCTTGTATTTCACCTCGAGAAGGGCCTTTTCGGTCTTATTGTCTGTGGGCACGACCTTCTTTCCTGGCTTGCTCATCCGGTCCATGATGCTCCATAGATCCTCCGTTCTACCTTCTGGGTCGGCGCTGGCGGCCTTGGCTCCGAGCATTGCAGCACCGTGGCAGACGGCAGCATGGATGTACCGCGGGATGAGAACAGGCATATCACAGGCCGACGCGATAAGCTTGACGAGGATGTCATTCTGGCACTGCGAGCCCGACATGAAGATAGACGTGATGCTGTGGCCTGCTTTATTCATGGTCTCGACAATCTGCCTGGTCTGCAGTGCAATGAATTCGAGGGTGGCATAGTAGTATATGGCGAGACCTTCCACCGATTGATCGCTAGAGAGACCAACGACCGAGCCTGTCATTCTACTATCGGCGATTGGTGAGCGATTTCCCCAGAGATCGCCATAAAAGAAGAAATGACGAGCCAGGTATGAAATGCTTGGGGCTTTCCGTTCAGTAACCATTTCCCTAAGGTGTTCATTGAGATAGTCGTATACGTTTGTGTTGTAGGACTCTGCAACTGAAGCGGCTTGGTTAAAAGCCGGATGCGTCTCAATGACATGCTTGAGCAGCTCTCCAGTGGCAGACTGTCCACCCTCAGCCATCCAATATCCAGGTAAAATCGTGTCGCGGTAGGGGCCCCAAACTCCAGGAACAAAGACAGGGTCCGGCGAAAGAGCGAGATGACAGGTCGACGTCCCAGCTACTGCCGCCAGTCGGGAGAATGCTTGTGTCTTGTCATTCTTCGCAACGTCCGATGTCAGTTGCTCCGATTCTAGCGGGACTTTGGCGCCAACAGTGCCAATCCAGCCGGCATAAGCATCTATGACCCCACTACCTATGGCAATTCCAGCAGGCAGTCCCAGGTCTGAAGCGGCTTTCTCGCACAATGTGCCAACGAGCTCCCCCGCACTAAGGTAATCTCCATTCTAGATTAACCGTTAGCTTTCCATCCGTACCTGTAGCCATGACATGACAAAAAAAAAAAAGAGAGGGGATTTGGCAATAGAAACAAGGGCTCACCACCCCGTCGACGCCGCCCATGCGCTTGAAATCATCATCCACCAGATCCTGTATGCCAATTTGAGCCAGAAAATCTTCCTGCCAGCCTTTCACGCTACCATCCACACCAACAGGAACATATCCCTGCTTGCAGACGACGCTGCAGTAGCTTCGCTTCTCATTGCCGGTGGCAATATGGGTCAAAGCGTCAGCCAGGTCATAGAACGTGCAGTCGTCAAAGAGATCCTTGGGCATGTTGTTCTTTAGCCACATGATCTTGGGAATTTCCATTTCAACGGACATCCTCCCGCCGACGTATCGCAGCAGATTGTGGTTGGTGGCATTGATCTTCTCTGTTTCCTCGACTGGTCTATGGTCAAGCCAGAGGATCACATTGCGGTCACTATCAAAGTTGGGCCCGGTTACTGAAACCGGTTCGTCCGTCACATTGGAGAAGACAGCCAAAGAACAGGTTGCGTCAAACCCGACCCCGCGTACAGTTTCAGGATCGATGTTGTGTTGGCTGATGGCGCGTTGAACTGCAACACAGATGCAACGCCAGATATCATTTGTGGATTGTTCCTGATAGATGTTAATATAACCCAGCTCCATGACTCATGCCTTCTGTACGTACATAATATCCGGTCTGGGGCTGCCAGAGGCCGATGTTTTCAGAGGCTAGGCCGACAATGTCTCCTTTGGAATCTATGATACAAGCACGAGCACTTCCAGTCCCAACGTCGATTCCGATAAAATGATCGATTTGAAGGAGGATATCATCGCGCGGATCTATTGACGCCTGCCTAGATGCCTTGCGGGTCGGACGGTGAGATGGAAGGGTGGTAGAGGCCATGATCAAGCAATACAGGGCTGGGTTCAATCGATGCGGTCTTAGTGTATGACCTTGACAATTGGTCAGCGGCGATTGGGAGAGGTGTTATTATGAGCTCAAGGACCAGGGAAGGCCTGGGCAGAGCGTGCACTAGCAATGTGTTGAGGTAAGAGCGAAGGAGTGAACAGACCCGAGAGAGAGATGTACTGTTATATAAATATAGCACAGCTGCAGCAAAAAATCGTTACGGCAACAGGCTAAAGTGATCACCGGGACAGTTATTTGTGCAACAGACCAAGAGCTGCGTCTTTTGTCTAGATATCCTAGCTACTGCCACCAGTGTCCAAGATCAATCGAGGTCCAGTTATATTGCAGATCAGGCTGGGTGGGTGGTGGGGTGGCGAGCTTCACTGTGGACCAGAATAGAGAGAAACCCTCATATTAGTCCGTGGTATCGACAGCTCCTGTAGCTGTCCAGGACTCCATTACGACAGTGGCTCAAGCAAACAACTCGTGCATGAAGGCATCACTCTACAAAGTATAGACAAGTCTTGAACAAAGCTGAGGCGATCCCGCTTTCCCCAAATAGGAAAGTCCGAGCAAGGCCGCGGAACCCCCAGTCTCAAGCTCAGTTGCAGTTATCTACAACTTCACCAAACGTCAAACACCTTCATCAGCCTTTACGGCACACCCACCATGCGCCCATTCCAAAGCCCCAAGCTGCTTCCCATCGTCTTCACCCTCCTCGCCCTCGTCTCCTCCGCCCTCTCCTCATACTCCCCCCAACTCGAGATCCTCTACTGGCCCGTGGCCAATTCCGAACCCTCAGTGCTCGCCCACGTTATCTACGATCCCGCATCGCTAAAGGCCGATCTAATCGACTACTCCCCTCCCACCGACCCATCGCAAGGGTTAACCCGCATCGGAATTTACATCGCGACGCCCACAAATCCGAAGCAATGGGTCGGCATGCTCGCGTCCTCATCGGCGCTGAGGGGAGATGATTCCCAGCGACCAACACTCCGACTGCACATTAGCCCGGCCAATGAGGTTTATCATGTTTCCCTAGGCTCCGCCACGACGTCGACTTCGTTATCGTCATCGGATAGCCTCAATATTGAGCTTGTGACGGATGAGCTTGGTCCCACCCCGCACCTCAATCGACCCGTAGTTGTTGGTCCGGACGGCAAGAATCCCGAGGAGGAGCCTGAGAAGACCTTATTTCAAAAGTAAGTATCTCTGCTTTTTAATGCACTTAATTCTTCTACCGTGCGTTGGCCTAACACATTGTCACAATTAGATACTGGTGGGTGCTCCTCATCGTTACATTCTTGGCCATGTCGGGAGGTGGAGAGCAGCAATGAGCCGGCCAGCTACTGTAGCTTGGCGGTTTCTGTATACACGTGTAGTATAGACTCATATGGAATGGACTCATGGCCTCGATTCTTCCGTGACTGAATCGCCTGGGGTAGATGCATCCTGACCTCAGGGTTTCGCCGTACAACCGCATTCAGGCCGACGGCTCCGCGAGGGACACCTAAAGCAAAGCCTACTATCCTACCGATGGATACAATGGAAAGGCATAGGCCCTAAGCTTGTCAAATTCTGGCTGTTGGCTCTGTACATCTTTGTGCAGAGGGCAAGATTGCCTGCATAAGCAGTCCCAAACAGCGTCGTAGCATGCATCATGAGATTATTGACGCTGATATGCATACAATGAGGAAGCCCCTAATGATAGGGACTAAAAATGGCTCAAAGTCAACAAGTGAACTTCCACGAATAGATATGGCCCTCATATAACACCTTGTAATGCAAAGTTTGTTTTCCAGACATGTCCTCGTTATTCGCCGCTTTATTTTGCGGTAGCTGCTACCTCGGAAGTTCCTGAACAAGCGGAGTAATCTTTGGGACTTTGGTCAGATGCCAGAGCATGATCCCGCGGTCAGTGACTGCAACCAATTCATCCTCTTTGTCTGTAAAGCGAAGCTGGAAGCAAACCGCCTTGAGCTGCAGGACAATAGGGTGTAGTTCAATCTGTCCGGTGCTCGGTGACCTCCAGGACGGATGATAATATTCCTCAGGATCCATATCGATCAGAGCGCCGGGTTCGAGTGCCCACACATAGACGACATTCCAGTTCGCCACGGCGATTCTAGTCCCGTCGGCAGACGCGGCGATTTTACAGCCAAGTGAATCTGTCGAGTCCCGGAATCCCCAGAGACGTGCCACGACCACCCAGTTCTCCAAACGTCTTCCACGATCGAGGTTTAGGACATGTCTGCACCTGTTGGCTCGACAGATGGCTTCGGAGCTCAAGAGACAAGCGACAGTCCAGTTTTCCTTGCGATGAGTGGCAATTCCGAGGGAGAGATACCGCCATCGACATACCACATATCCATCGAGATCGAGCGTTTCATGTGTTCCAAAGAAAGGTATCCCTATTGAGAAGAGAAGACTCATGTCATCCGTGAATTGGACAAGGGTGGAATTATCATGTAGACTTGACGATGGCAAGGAGTCGATTTTCTGGTACGATGTGTACAAAGACTTTGTTTGGTAGTGATATAGCAGTTGACTCGATCTGTCATTGAATGATATTCCAGTGATCAATGGGCCACGCGTAAAGCCGACCCATTTCCGCATTTGACGGGACGAGTAGGAGAATCCTATCACGGTTAAACTATGAAATTTGAAAACGATAGCAGACTTACCGATAAGGTCGGGAGCGATTTCATATTCCGAATCGTGGCTTATGGTGTATAGGACAATCGTGTCATCCGATAACATGCGGTGACACCATGAGATGGCAAATGACCCATTGTTGGCCACGGCCAAAGCCGAAGGATCAAAGTCCGCATGCTCCGGGAATACCGTCATTCGAACAGGCCAATTCGGGAGTCGAAAAGAGTGGCGAGTGAGATAGATAAACCCCTCCTGACCGGATTCCCTCGCTTGCTTCACAAAAGGGTGGTCCGAATCAACACTTTGTTCGTCAATATAAGGGGTGAACCGATGCAACACATAGAGCTGGTCGATGCCGTCATATGCTGTTTTTAGTATCTCAATCTTTCCCAGCTGGTTCCAGGGAAGCCTCGCCCGAAAAAGCGGCACAATCTGCCCTTCTATGGGCTGGAGAATATGGATAGTATCCTGGTCCCGGCACGCAGTGAAAACAAGAGTCACACTGGAATCCGAGGCGATTGAGGATGCTTTGATGTTTGGCACTTGATCCCCAAAGCTGAGTGTTGTGCAGCTTGCATCGAACTGGCTTTCAAACAGCTGCTTGGAGGCGCGCCTTTTCAGCAACGAAAAGAGATGCCTTGTATGGAGTGAGGGTAAATCCAGAGGCGGACCCGGTGTTCGCCGTACATGATGAACAAGGACCTCTCGACAGTCAGTAGCAATCTCGTAGAGAGCACGGCAGGTTACAGCTGCCTGCAGAAAGGTCGGTGTGGTGCAATGCAGCAGGACAAGTTGGGTCAGTTCTGTAGGAAAGTCCAGAAGCATGGTACGCGGGAGATTGGGACTGCTTGTGCGAGCAGAAGCTATGGCATTTGCAGGAGGTGTGGATGGCCCTATTATAGATCTCGACTGCGAGGCACCCACTGGACCTCTGGGGAGAGATTGAGTTGTTGCCTCTCTGTAGGCTCCCGAAACCTTGAACCTGACGGGTGCCTGCCAACTCCACCGTGCCACTGCCACTGCTTGGCCCCGCCTCCTCACCATCAAGACTCCATGAACCCTCCTCAGTATGGAATAACAGGGCAATGACAGGGCAATGGGTTTTGTCAGTCAATATTTCATAAAGAGAGGAGAGATTATACGGTCAGGTCACATTGCCCATCTCAAGTCTCATAAGAATCCTGCTGTATCTACCACGTACCCAAAATATCAACTGTAAAGTACATAATACATGGATGTGCTTGTGTTCAGCGCTCAAAGAATGTCAGGGCAGAAGAGCGCCCGCGCCAGGCAAGGCAAGTTACGAGGAAAACAAGAGACAAACTAACACTATCTGGGAGCTAGACTTGTGAATGCACACGCTAATAAGCAACGCCACGTGTCGATCTGCCAATAGTATAGAACTTTTCCGACCGACCAGCGCCAATGGCCAAGGTGTTAAAACGATCAACGCCCATGGTGTCCATGTTGCTGTAGCCGGAGAGGTAGAATCCGATAACCACGACGAGATAGGTGAGGACGAGGACTGAGCCCTTGAAATAATTGCTCTTGCCTTCACCGTAGACGTAGGAGAGGAGGAAGACGCATAGGATGACCGTAATCATATCCCATTGCGCAAATATGAGGCTATCGAAGCATTAGTTGGTCTTTTGCAAACCTGTATCCAGGTCGTGCCCCCCCGCCGGGGGGGGGGGACTTACTTGAAAGAATGTGTAATCAGGCTCTCTGGATCCAGGAAACGGGCGTAGACGGCGCTGAACAAGACGAGGGCGGGTATCTGCAGAAGGCAAACTTGCAACGCATACGCCGATCCGATCTCCATAGAGAGGGCGATGTTTCCGTTCATGGCAAACGAAATGGCATTCTAAAATTGTCATTTGTCAGCTAGCGAGCCTCAAGCTTTGGTATTGGATAGGTTCGACATACCAGGAATTCTGTGGTGTTGGGTACCAACGCAAATAGTGTAATTCCCAGGAATTTCTCATCAATATCAACACTCTCCAAAACCACGTCAACAGTGTTGACAAGAATCTCCGCGATGATCGCATAGAAAATAGTGGCTACAAGAAGAATGACCGAACTCTTGGTTCTACTCCAGTTCGGGGCGTCGTGTCCGCCAGTAGTAGGGCTTTGCTCAAGGCCAACATCGTCATGGTCTTCAAGGATTGGTTTAACCTGCTTTGCGGAAACATTTTTCCCTGCTGGGCGGATCAGACCGCGAGGACCAGACGGTTTCCGAGCACGGGCAACATCTCGAGCAGCAACAGTAGCAGCCGTGGCCGCGACCTCAGTCACCTTGCGGACAAGGTTCTCGTTCTGCTGCTCCGATAATCCGGCGTATTCTGCAAAGGGCGAACGATTTCCGTCTCGTTCTTTGCGGGGCACAAGGTGTGGTGTAGTGCTGTTTTCACGAGAAAGCCCAGACTCTGATACGTTTGCATCATATTCAGCGGAATTCTCGGTCAGCCCAACGTCTCTCAGAGACTGTCCAAGTATTCTCTTATACAGCTGTGAATCACGAACGGAGTTTTTCGCCACCGTGTTTCCACTGGCGGCGACTAAATGTCCGCCTGAAAAGAATGGATGTCTTGTATCATTGATGCTCTGCTCTTGTGACGGAATGGTGGCTTTCTTCTCATCCGTCTCTGTAGCCCAGATGAGGGCGGCATGTGTTCGCAGGGTGAACCATAGCCCAATGACGTACGACAAAAAGAGGAATATGGCTGCTATCCACGAATATGGTTGCACGGCTTTCTGAAAGAAACCATCATTGATAGCTGGTACTTGAGAAAAGTAGCAACGACGGCAATCACTGCTGCCAGGCTCCAGTTCACTAGAGCAAGAGTGACAGTTGAGTTCATGCTAGACATGATTAGATAGGCTTCACCATATCAAGGGTTAGAGAAAACTCACACTGCCATACACCTGATAGAATAGCGTAGGCCCAAAGGCCGCAATTACGGCGAACAACAGCATTGTCGATGTGACACCCGCGGACTTGACGTTGAATCGTTGAGTCTTGCGCTTGATAGCGCCGAAGCACATGGACAACCCAGGCAAAAACAGAATACCAGCAAAGATACTGCCAACAATACTCCCTTCGACGAGTCTACCTTTACCTTCAGTCAAGGCAACGCAGTAAAGATAGACCTCGACCACGGTAGAGAAGAAAGCGTTCACAGCTGCACCCATACCCATTGAGGACTGCGCAGAGATAGACGCAACGGCCTGGCCAATGAAATAAGCCAAGGGAATGACAGAGAGCAGAGCAAGCGTAAAGATTAGACCAGGATGAGTAATCCAGATTTTGAGCCCTAAGGTCTCACTGAGGAAGAAATAGTCAAAAACGACAAATCCGACAACCGCGAGGAGGTTGATAAGGAATACGTTTGTTCCACCAACTGTGTACTTCCAGTACCTCAGCCCAGCAGCACGATACGTGCAAAGGAGTATTGATGATGAAGACCCTGGGGTGATCTGGGTAAATGTCGTATCCGAATGGTAAGACAAAGCTAGAGGGTGTCTGCGAAGATGGTCGAAAAGCATGAGGGTCACGCGGCCCATAGGAATCCAAAAGACGAGCAGCCAGCAAACGAGTGATACGAAGAGCATTAGGGGCCCCACGAGAAAGTAGAAGAAGACGAAGAAAACAACGCGACCAAGCGTCCACTCGCCGCGGCCAAATAAACGCCGCTTGGGGCGGAGAGAGCTATCTTCGGAGCGTCCTCTCGGTGCGCGACCCAAGAGACTATCTTGCTCCCCAGTAGAGTCAACACTGTTTCTCCTTCTTCCCACGAGTGAGCGATTGCGGCGGGGCCCAAAGAACAAGCCACCGTGCTCCAGATCGCCATTCTGCCACTGTTCATACTCGCTGATACTGCGGCCCTCTCCCTCGTCCTCCTCTGCGTAGTGCTCATCTGTATCAAGGCGGACAAAGGATCCAAAGGGGTAGAATAGATACCATGAAAGACCAGAAAAGGCTTTTCCATATTCTACTGCGCTGGAAGAGTATGAGAAGATAAAACACGCGAAAGCGCCCATCAGCGCGGCGATTGCGAGCCACCAGCCAAAGAATAACGTCCATAGGAGGTTCATCAGGAATAAAAGGGTGCCAACCCTGCCACCTGGTGACGAATGAATGTCGCCCTCTGCGGTCTTCTCTACTGAGCGGCTCTTCTTGTACAGAGCCGGCTTCCATAACCTGATTCCGAATGGATGGGTCTCATTTATAGCTTGCTGACGGTCCTTCAAAGTAAAACTTTCTGCATCACTCGCTATATCGTCATCATCGTCGTCGTTTTCTCCCCCGCTGTTGTTGTCCTCCTCGCCAGGGCGTTGGGACGAGGAATCCTTCCAGCTTGTACCCAAGCTTGGTTCGGGCAGTCCAGGCTCGTCGTCGTTATCGTTGTCGTCCTCATCATCATTGTCATTCCCCGAAGATGCGAAGGGATTGACCCGAGGATTCAGTCTCCGCCGTAAGGTCGAGCTTTGTTTCCGTAGTGGCCGTAGTCGCGGCGACGGCTGTTGCAACGCGATATCCTCTTCAATCTCGTGAACGTCATCGTCGGTAGAGAATTCCTGACCTTTATGCGGCACGTGGCGTTTAGATGACATACGGCGCGTCACAGGCGGTTTTCGTGGTCTTTCTGGATCAGCTTGTAGAGGTCCGATGGACGGGGAGGCAGGTGGAGGAACGCGACTCGGGCTCTCTTGAGCTTCGACGAACGGCGATTCGACGGCGGAACTTCCAGATGGGCCCAGAGTGCCTGTAACATTAAGCAACTGCTCTCAGAAGGGAAGCATCGGGGACGGGCGCCCTACCGTAGTTCCTGCTTTGGGTGGTCAGCTTTGACTGACGCACCGTTCCCGACGACATGCTATCTTCTCCGGACACGCTCGAGGTCAGACGTGAGGAAGAATGAGACGGAGATGAGCGAAAGACCTCTCGCTCCTCGCCTTGTCTGGCTGCCATGACTGTTCTATTACTTCTCTCTTCGCTCCCTAGCACTCATGAGCTTTTGGCCGACAGTACTACCTGAATAGCGGTGGCTGGGAAAGCTAAAGACGGCGCACAGGCAGAAAAAAAAAGTAAAAGACGAAATTCAAACCAACAAACTGGCCTGCACTCTATTATAAATGACGATTTATTATCGAGTCTCCTGTTTACATGGTGGTGCAGAAACAAAAATGCAGCGACGGCAGGACTTGGAAGAGGAGTTTTG
Organism: Aspergillus undulatus; assembly: GCF_047715775.1. Lineage (NCBI taxonomy): Eukaryota > Fungi > Ascomycota > Eurotiomycetes > Eurotiales > Aspergillaceae > Aspergillus > Aspergillus undulatus. The sequence goes on along the minus strand of NW_027396701.1, from coordinate 12,181 downwards.
CCTAGTTCAAGTCAAAGCTCTGGGAAGAATGGGATCAGACGATAAGGCATCATTCCCCGCAGCAGCAGTCACCTGAAAGAGCGCAAGAGAACAGACCCCGCGTAAAAGGCCTTTGACAGGTAGGTGGGAGGTCAAGTGCTCGATAAGTCTGACTTGACGGCGCGCTGAATATATTGCAAGGTCCTGAACATGGTCAATCACCGTCTAAGGCATTTCGATTACAAAGAGCTCTTATCCCGCCATCTCAGTAGCTATTTGACACTATTGAGTCAGGTATAGCTGGTATCAAGAATAAACAGCCAGTGTTAGTCTTGAGCTTTCCCATCGGGGTTGAATTTGAAAGTGAAAAAGCCAGCCTACTCTGAAGCTATAGATCCAGTTGTAGGCCGTAGCTCTGGTGGATGCCTCTCTGTAGAGCGTCGATCACACATATGTACGAAGGCTGAGCACACACTGTCAACGCACCAGAACTTGAAGACAGCAGATCTCGAAAAGGACCACACTACTGCCCTCATGGTGTTTATATCGCGAGTAGAGTACTCCGTACCGACCACTCAAAGAGAGCTGCTCTGCCCGCCACGGTCTACAGATCACGTGACAACGATAACTCTGGTTAAAGCGGCGATGACCAAGCTGGAACACCCGTGACGCCGTCCAGAGCTATCTGTTCCGCTACATCTCCAGCTTGCTCACATTTCCGATTCCATCCATCTTCACTCTTTCCCGGCCCGACTGATATCCGCGAATAACCAACTTCTCCCTCGCTTGCAAATCGTGCTATTATAAAATCCCGACTGTTGACGCCCATCATCCGGAGCTCCATTCATCATGGCGCTCGACAATTACTACCGCAACAAGATTGAGGGCATGAAGCTCGAGATCATCCAAGGGCAGGCTGTACTACGACGACTTGAAGCACAACGGAATGACTACAACTCGAGAGTGCGCCTATTGCGCGAGGAACTTGGCCTGCTCCAACAGCCCGGCTCTTACGTCGGAGAGGTGGTGAAAGTCATGAGCACAAAGAAAGTTCTGGTCAAAGTACATCCAGAGGGAAAATATGGTAAACTTTCTTATTAAATGTACCAGGCCGTTGCCACTAGCTAGTTGCTAACAGTCTTATAGTTGTTGACATCTCTGACGGCGTCGATATCGGCAAGCTGACTGTGGGCAAGCGCGTGGCCCTGCTCTCTGACTCTTACAAACTGGAAAAGATGCTTCCGTCATCCGTCGACCCGTTGGTTTCGCTCATGATGGTTGAAAAGGTGCCTGACAGTACATATGACATGATTGGTGGTCTCGATCAACAGATCAAGGAAATCAAGGAAGTCATTGAGCTTGGTCTAAAACACCCTGAGCTATTCGAGTCTCTGGGTATTGCGCAACCGAAGGGTGTTCTTCTTTACGGCCCCCCGGGAACGGGCAAGACGCTTCTGGCCCGTGCAGTCGCTCACCACACAGACTGTAGATTCATTCGTGTCAGCGGATCGGAACTTGTGCAGAAATACATCGGTGAAGGTAGCCGTATGGTCCGTGAGCTCTTCGTTATGGCCCGAGAGCATGCGCCAAGTATCATTTTCATGGATGAAATCGACAGTATCGGTTCCAGCCGGATAGACTCCGCGGGTGGTGGTGATTCGGAAGTCCAGCGCACAATGCTTGAGCTTCTCAACCAGTTGGACGGGTTCGAACCGACGAAGAATATCAAGATTATTATGGCTACGAATCGACTCGATATACTTGACCCTGCATTGCTGCGTCCTGGAAGAATCGATAGGAAGATCGAGTTCCCGCCACCTTCGTAAGGTCTTCCCTCTATGAAATTGTAAAATGATCTTGTTGCTAACTTGTCATTGCTTGATAGGGTGGAAGCTCGTGCGGATATTCTACGGATCCACTCCCGGTCGATGAACTTGACGCGTGGTATCAACCTCACAAAGATTGCAGAGAAAATGAATGGATGCTCCGGAGCTGAACTGAAGGGTGTCTGTACAGAGGCAGGTATGTACGCGCTTCGAGAGCGACGAGTACACGTCACACAAGAGGACTTTGACTTGGCTACCGCCAAGATCCTCAACAAGCATGACGACAAAGAGGTAGCAGTCTCCAAGCTGTTCAAGTAAACAATTGAACGGGAATCTGGGCGAATGACAAAATGTAACAATATACCTACTTGCATAGCTCTGGCTGCCACGATCTTCTATCTAGCACAGCCGCGAATACAATCCTTGCAGATGACTTTCTACGGCGTATTGAGTAACATGTCGAGGGACCGGGATTGCATTTAATGCTGCCTGGTGCCGAATTTAGGGCGCTGGGAACGCTGTAGCCTTCTGGGGAGAGGGTGAGGCTCGCAAGACTATGATCGGCCCATTGAAATCCACAGTAAAATCTTAATGACTCGATAAAAGACACTTTTATAAGTTACAATAAATTTTGGCTATATCGAATTAGGATATAGCAAGATCATTCTTTCAGCGAAGTAGATACCATGCTCAAATTATTTTTCCATATAAATCTTGCGAATCCTCTTTATACCATTTCTTGTATAATTTCTCAGAATTACTGCTATAGACAAGCGTATGAAGTTATATATGGAGTAGTATTCCTGTAGCTCAACTGAATAAAACTATCAAGTTACATATAGCTTGGGTGAAGGTAGCCGTTGTCTGATTATGACGATGGCCACAGAGGCCTAGCAATAATGCTCACAAAGCAACGAGCAACACGAAGCCAGCCAGGGCTCAGAAGTTCCAAGTCATGACAATCACTTGGCAGTTCTCGAACCCTTGACGATCTTCATAATTCAATCGCGCTTTCTATTTTGGAGTCTGGGCAACGCTGCGCAGCACTACATACGCAGGAATGTGCTGCATGGTAAATCACGAGGCGCACGGCGCTATCTAGAGTCATTTAGGGGGTAACGGGTCAGACCCCGGTAACATGTCTATCTACGAAAGCATCAAAATAGCCGCAAAACACACCAAAATATCGCTTAAAAATAGATTCCTTGATAGAAAAGCCCGTATAGGACCCCCGGAGGTTTATTAGGCTTTTAATAAATAAAAGGCCTTAAATACCCCTTCTCTTGTAATAAGACCTCACGCGCTTCCAACCGCAAAAATATCCCCCAACCCTCTTTAAATATACCAAAATGATATCCCGGGCGTAGAATATACCAAGGGGAATCTCCGGAGGTCTTTTTTCAATAGTAAAAGGCCTTAAGAAGGCGAGAATCTTAATATCTTTCGATTGGATATCAGTAAAACCAGCGATAAGGGAACAATTTCGTGGGTTTTCAAGATATTATTGAAAATAGTTAGCAGAGGTTCTTAGAGATAGAGAAAGGTTACCTAGTCCTTAAATAGCAGAAAAATAAGGTTAAAGTAGTCAAAAGAAGAGGTTTGAAATTGTAGAAGAGAAACAAAACCAAATTTCGTTAGCGAAATGCTTACCTGAACAGCTTGACCTGTTACCGAAGGCTCGTACCTCCTAAATGACTCTACTATCTAGATACTACAAGTAGCGAGGTAACTTTATAGTTGGCTTCTGGAACGGCAGCGGGAACGTTCTACCCTTTGGTTTCCATACTGTAACTAACCTATGACGGCGTTTCATTGTAAATAAGGTATCGGATACAGAGTATACTTGAGTTTCCCATCGATTGATCAGTTGATGTGAGTCTCAGTTTGACCCATACACTGGAGGTGTGGCAATATCGATGCGACATCTGGATAGCCAAGAATTCCAAGCTTGCCAAGAGACCCAACAATCAATGGCTTTATGGAGCTGTTGAGGAGGCATCAGCTTGATCTGCATTGCTGCAAGGGTGAGCAGTGAGTAGGGGGCAGTGAGCACACTGGACTCTGCAATCAGGGCCGTCGGTCTCAAGTATGGTTATATCAAGTATCTAGAGCATTCTTATTGATATACCCAAACATTGCTTGAGTAGCAATAGCCAACATAAACACAGATTAATAAAGGTAGATAGAAGATACCGTACGATGGCTGTTCGGGTTCCGGTTTCCAGAAGCCCAAGCGGCCGGACGATCCCCGGTTGACGCGTTGTGAACGAGACCGCGTGACCAGCGATCCTTTAAAGGCCTGGGCTGCGGTGGGACTGGCCAGATCGGATGACCTTGGAGTGGGCCCATCAAAAGCAACACTGAGGAATGGGGATACGCGGTTAATTCCCCTGTCTTCCTATACAGATAGAATATACTGGAGATTGTTGCTCGAGTCGGCTAATAGCTGCTGTCTCACCTTCCACTGTGGTGCCTGTGCAGCCCTAGAATTGGGTTACGCCACTGTAGTTTGCTTTTTGCGTCTCTGAGTTGTACAATATGATGCAGATGGGATGAACTAATCGCTGTAAGGATGAGGACATCATTCCGTACGGGGAATAGTTATAGTATGCCCATATAAGCCCCGACTTGCCGTTCGGTGAAGCTTTTCGGTAACCCCTGATCTATAAGTCTATAAGGTTGTTGATCTGTCCCCGACTCCTCATTGTTCTCCTCATTCCCGGATCTACTTACTACAGTACTACAAAATATACTCCGTATAGTTTTTGTCTCTGACTGCCGGCTTCGACCCCTCGACGCTTCGGCTCCCCGACTATACTCCGTACTCCGTATAACTTGCCCACCGACAAAGGAGCACATCCCTCCGCCTCCGCCCCAATGCTACTTGTCTGACTCATTGGCCTGGCATTCACTTTGGAGGTACTGTGTTCCCCCAACCAGAACTCGCCCGTCGCCACTACCCCACACCCTCTTGTCCAGGGTTGCGTGCTTCCTTTATTTGAATCGTCTCCACCGGCACCTGTTCCTTAGCACTTTAGTATGTCCGAGGGAGAGCTATGGTCCGTCTTAGTCACTACCGTCAATCCTGACAACACAAAGAACATGCCCGCTGTTCTTCAATCCACTATTAACCTGCTGGAGTCCGAACTCGCCAAAGCAAGAGCTGCCCTTCACGAAATCCAACCCAATGCTAGTTCAATGATCATTCGTGGGGAGGAATTGGCTGTGGGAGCTATGGCCGCCTATCGTCAGAACCTCATCGGCCGCGCTCCGGATTTCTTCTATGGTACTCGCCGATTGACCCCTAAAGAGCTAGGGCTTGTTCCTGCTGTGCGCGAAATCGAATTTACGGATGAGGAGAGTGTCGAGGAACAGCCCGAGTGCATTGTGACCCAAGTATCGCCGAAACCGACGTCACTTGAATATACTCTAGGGAACAACTTGATCCTTGACCACTTGGTGCCCTATCTATCCGCAGGCTCTATCCTGGCCTTGTCGGCCACATCCCGCTATATGCGCACTCTGATCCTAGAGACTCCATACGTTTTTCGACACCTTGATCTATCCAATTGTCGTGGTGCTCAACTAGCCGACCAAGGCCCAATCGATCCTGGCGGCGAGCCATGGGGAACTGAGCGCATGGACGAATCTCTAACTGAAGATGAATTCTACTCTGGGCCTCTGAGAGGCATCTTCGCCAACCTGGAGCGAAGAGCAATTTTGCGCGATGTTCGAACCCTAATTTTGGACGGTTTGCCTGTTCCAACCGACTTGGTCTCGGAGATCATCTTATCGGACCGTTTCAATATCAAATTACTATCAATAAGAGAGTGTAAACACTTGAACGAGCGAAAGCTCATGCAAGCACTCAACTATGCAGTTCGACCTACGAGACCGGCTGGAACACCTCGTGTCAAAGGCATCTACTACTTTACTCCCATGGACCGCCCCCGGGCTACAGTCCGAAGTAGGTATCGGGACTGGTGGAGTTCCCAGTGTGTCGGACAGCGTACGCTTGGAGATGTGACGCCTCTCAGGAACCAAGAGGAGGGGCAGCGCCAGAACGCTTGGTACGGACCGTCCGGTAAACTCTTCAAGCATCATATCGAGGAAGGCTGGGCGCAAACTCTCCAGAAATGCGAGGGAGTCATTGCTTTTGACGCTACTCTCTGCCGCGGACCTCGTCACGACGTAACCCTTCATGCTACAGAAGATTCTGGCTCGGAAAGCCGGCTTCTCAAACCGGCTATTACGACAATTGCATTAGGTCCAAGAGGATGTGACGGCTGCCATACATCTGAAGAAGGCCCGGCCATCTGGGGACAGTCTCCAAGCGAACATTTTCCCCTTCTCACACCACCGCCATTCCATTCGTCGTCTTTGTCTGCGGCAAAGCGCCCAGCACTCCTGTCGGGCGAGCACCCCGTTATGATAGCTCGATGCGCAGACTGTCTGACTGATCGGTGGTGCCATCGCTGTAACAAATGGTTCTGCAGCAGCTGTCTTCCACACCCAGAACATGTGAGAAACAATTTGTCACCTCATCAAACGGCTGTTAGGGGGCCACGAACTGGTAATGAGAATCTTGGCCCGGGCGTGACCAAAGACTGCTGGGAGTGTGGGCCAACGGTGAGTCTATCGTGATGAACGATTTCATGGGCATCGGCTGACTCGTTCAGTGTGCTGCGTGCAAACTAGATTGCCAACGAGGTTGCCAAAACTGCCAAGGAGATTATTGCATTGAACATAATGAAGGTTGCTCCTCCACTATGGTAGGAAGCCTCACCGTATCTAATCAATCGTATGACTGACTTGTGAAGTGCGATTGGTGCAACACCAGCACACGGCATCGGATGCGCGAACTCTAGCTCTGGACTCGAGTCCTGGGATAGTCGATAAGCGAATATATCACAAAAAATGTGGAGCGTCATATAGGAGGTGTCTCTGTTGTGTTTGTTGGCGAGGAGTTTGTTGTTTCGCTTGATACCATTGTACATATAGTTATGCCATTTCATTCCACTCTTTGGGGAAGGTGGGCCGTTGGACAGGCCACGGCCTGGGACAAAATTATCCAGCTCACTATTATTATTCACTCCCAAAGTGCTACACCCTCAAGTCCTACAGTATATCTGGTGTAAGTTCACTGTGAGTGGCTGGAGATGACAAATCCGGGCGGTATCTTCCAGAACGCTTTGGATGCAACGAGACTCGGCGTCACTTCAACCTCGATCGGCCAACGCTCGCCTAACATGGTCTGCCTCGCCTCTGATCCGAGTTCCTGGACAACTTCCACCCACAGACTCTGCCAAAATTATGGCTAGAGAACAGACTCAACTCCGCTGGTCATCGCAGTTCGCTGTCAGTCCACCGCAAGATACCCCGAAACTGCCTGGAGATAAGATCATTCTCCCGCAATCTGCCCTCGAACAGCTCCTCGCCGCCGCCCCGCTTCAAGAGATACCTTCGCAGCATCCTTCCCGCTCATATAGCAGGGCCTTTGACCCGTTCAATCCATTGACGTTCGCCGCTGAGGCGCAAGCACGCGAACATGGAGTCCATCGACAGCAGCAACTACCCCATCCGCTGACGTTTCGCCTCGTCAATCCGAAAAATGGCCGTGTGATGTATGCCGGCATCCGCGAGTTCTCCGCCAAAGAGAATGAGGTTGGCCTCAGCGCTCTATTACGCGATGCCCTCGACCTGAAGAATCTTCAGTCTACCGCGGAAGTAAACGGTGCGGGGAATGCCGATAGCAATGTTCCGGTAGTTACTGTCCACGCCAAGCAACTTCCCAAGGGTACTTACGTCCGCTTGCGCCCACTGGAAGCTGGATACGACCCGGAGGACTGGAAGGCTCTACTCGAGCGCCATCTACGCGATAACTACACCACATTAACGACCGGGGAAGTCCTGACGGTTCCCGGGGGACAGGATGGGTCGTTTCGATTCTTGGCGGACAGAGTGGAACCTGAAGGCGAGGGGATCTGTGTTGTCGACACCGATTTGGAGGTGGACATTGTCGCTTTGAGCGAAGATCAAGCCCGTGAAACGCTACGGAGACGGCTGGAAAAAACGTCCTCTAAGCCTGGAACCCAAGGAGGCACATCTGTTGGCGGAGTGCTTGAACTGGGGGCAGATGTCAATGGTCAGGTACTCCCGGGTGAGTATGTGGACTATGAATTGCAGAAATGGGAAAGCGGAAACACAGTCGAGATCAACGTTGAGTCAGAAGATGATGTTCTTTTGCTCGTGTGCCCTTTCTCTGCTCGTCAACGAAATCGGCCGCGAGCAGACGAATTCGTCTTTGGCGAGTTGTCGAGCCATACGCAGAAACAGATAAGGATTGCACCGACGAATGTGGAATTAGATGAGGCCGAGGCGTTGTACATATCAGTACATGCGTTTGCTATGTCAAGTGAGCCCGAGCAAAGCGCACCGCAACCGTCGCCACTTCCATATCGCCTGCGCATTGTATCTGGCACCTCAGATAAGGAGTCCGGAGGGAACGCTACCGCTGATGCAGATGCTCACGAGCCTGAGGATGTCCAGTGTAAGAACTGCAAGCGCTGGGTGGCCCAACGAACGTTCGTCCTTCACGAAAACTTCTGTTTTCGAAACAACATACTCTGCACTGAATGCGACAACGTTTTTCAGAAACGGTCCCCAGAATGGGATAACCACTGGCACTGTCCCCATGATCTTTCATACGGCAATGACCCTGCAAGTCATCAAAAACATGACTCTATATTCCACTCGAAACAATCATGTCGTGCCTGCGGATTCGAAGCAGACGGTCTTCAACATCTCGCTCAACATCGAACAACGGCCTGCCCTGCAAAGCCCATCTTATGCCAGTTCTGCCATCTAGTCGTCCCACAGCAAGGTGATTCCGACCCCGACATCCACGACCCCGAAGTCCTCCTCTCCGGCCTTACTCCGCACGAGCTCGTCGACGGGGGTCGAACAACAGAATGCCACCTCTGCAACAAGATCGTCCGACTGCGCGACATGAAAACCCACCTCCGCCACCATGACTTCAACCGCCTCTCCCGCTCAACCCCGAGTATCTGCCTCAATCAAAACTGCGGCCGCACCCTCGACGGCCGCGGTGTCCAGAGCACCATCAAGTTAGGAGCCGATACCCTAGGCCTTTGCAGCATCTGCTTTGGCCCATTTTACGTCGACACCTATGACCCAGAAGGCAAGGCGCTCCGCCGCCGCATCGAACGCCGCTACCTCTCGCAGCTCATGAGCGGCTGCGGCAAACCCTGGTGTCAAAACGAGTACTGCAAAACCGGGAAGCAAAATCGAGACCCATCAACGACGCCTGCATCTATGGGCGCGGCAGCCATCATGAACCTCACGCGCCCCTTGATTGACGTCGCCGATATGAAGGGCAAGGGGCCGCACACAGCGCCGTTCTACCTCTGTGCTGACCAGGCTGGGCAGCAGAGGCGGAGTCTCGCGGAGATGCTTGCCGCTGAGGAACAGGGTGATGGTAGGAAAACGTACGAGTTGCCATGGTGCCTTGCAGCTGTTGAGGCTGCAGGTGGCGAACTAGGTAAGGCTCGCGAGTGGTTAGGGAACTGGGCACCTGCTCGAGAAGAAGGAGAGGGAGGGCTGCGAACATAGATTTGCGTTTTCGATCACGATTTAATGTATCAAGATGGACATGCATATCAGTGGGAACGAGGTTCATACTCGACTTTTTTCTATATACGCCTGAACCCGCAACCTTTATATCTGCCTGGAAATAGGAAACGCGTAGATTTCGTACTCGTCAATGCATCATCAGTTATGAGACCCATATCTCCATCACAGGTCTGGAAAGCCACAACCCGCCAGTTAAGTATAGAAGAAGATGAACCGAGTCTCATTTCAACCCCGACCGATGTCTACCTAGAGATAATCCGCATCTAATGAATAGAACGAAGACCTAAACAGCCCCCGTCTTCGCCGCAAGCGTCCCACTCCCCCTCGACGAAAAGATCCCCATAATCCCAAACACGACATAAAACAACGCAAGCGGATAAGCCACAAGCCCCCGCATCCCACTCATGCGCGCGACAGCACAGAACATCCCAGACGAAGAATAAGTGCACCACCCCACCGCGGCCGTCGTAAGCAAGTATCCAAACATCGTATCCATGGGCACCAGAATCCCCAACAGACTCGTCAACACCAGCGGAAGGAAGCAGTACCCCAACACACTTGCTGAGCGTGGGAATGTCAGCGTTGCAGAGAAGTGGCCCGAGGAGCCGGGCTTCGCGTGCGGGTCGTAGTTGGAGGAAGGGTCCGCGGCGTTGGGGACTGCGCCGGAGGCCGGGTCGACGGGTGACATGAGGCTCAGAATTAGGTGGAGAGCCACGGTGCCGAAGACAGCGACGCCGTAGATGTAGCCATAGAAGACCTTTCCGGAGAGCAGGAGGAATGTGCCGTATAAGACGATGTAGAGGAGGGCGCCGTAGAGGTCGCTGTCATCCATGAGGTGTTGGTCGATGCGCGCGAAGGGGTTCAGGACCGTTAACGTCTATGCCAGAAGAAGAACTCATTAGCTTGTTTGGGCCTACCCATATGAGTAGTGGTGGTGGTGATGGTGGTGGTGGTGGTGGATTCGTACCTTGGTCCGGATATGCTCAAAATTAACCCCCAACTCCTCCAACAAAGGAGGCTCAGTATCATATCCCTCAGTCCCAAACGCAGCAAGCCATCCCATCCTCAAACCGCCCTGCTCACCCATCCTCCCGCTCACACCACCAGTCGGAGAACCGAACCCGCCATAACCGCCTCCGACCCCTCCAACAGGGTACCCCTGTGCCGCTGAAGTTGGTGGCGCACCGAATCCGCCATATGAAGCTTGAGAGGGGGTCGTATGGCCCGATACAGAGGAATAAGAAGATGGGTAAAATTGGAGGTTTTGTGCTGAAGACTGAGCTCCGTAGGGCTGTTGTGGATAGTACTGCGCCATAGCCGTAGGTTGTATCTGTATTAGAGTGAAGGGGCCTCGCAAGATGACAGATCAACAACGAAGCTAATACCGCCAATGGCACTTGCAATGGGTTCAGTGCTTAAGAGAATGTGAATGGTAGTTGCAGAAGGGAGTTTTGTAGTTGATGAAGGTGGCTCGTAGAACGAACACCTGTTGGCGGTGAGATCACAATCTAGTTAACTAACGTAATTCACGGGCGACCCGCCCACCACGACCGACCCGCCCGCCCCCCTCCAAAATCGGCTGCCTATAGAATTTGAAGCTATTCCCAACCACCCAAACACGCGTATTCTATTTAATTCTGACGATTCAGTCGTGTAGGACACCTAGTTCTAATATAGCCTATAATATAATAGTTAGAATACCTTGGTAGAGCGTGTCTTGGCGCGTTAAAAGATAAAGGTACAGAGCTTGTTAAAAGACCCTCTCTTGTATTTAATTAAGTATTTCTTAATACCATGAGGTCCCTAGCTTCCTGTATTAAAAGGCTATCTATAGGAGTTATTTACTACTTTAATTATTGCTATTTCTGCTTTTCTTTTTTATTTGCAGCGCGGAGATCATGGCTTTCAGCAGCTAGCTATGCGGTGTTATATAAAGCTATTTTATAACCTTTTATAAGTTACTATAGGGCATTTTTTAAAGGTATTAAAGGGCTTTAAAAGCCTCTTTTTAAAAGCTTTTTAACTAAAGAAGCTTGTTGCTTAAGCTAACAAATTATATAAGGTATTACTAGTATTAAGGAGCTAGTAGAGGGCCCTTCACGGCTTGGTAAAAGTATAGGGGTAGTAAGCAAGATATTTAATTTTTATAATACTCTTTGTGGATTAAATAGCTATATACTAGCTACAGTAAAGCTATTTTAGATATATAAAGCCTTAAAGACCTCACGGTAAGTATTTAGATATATAAGAAGTTAAGCTTGTTAATATAATTATATCTAAGGCATGCTTTTACCTTAATTAAGCTATTATAAGTATACTTTAATAGACCAAAACAGCCTATATCTAGAGGCTGCAGGAAGTGTAAAGAATAAGTGTCACGCAGTGTGCGTACTTCGGTATATCGGTCATCCCTGATGACTCAGCTCTTAGTCAGCATTAGGTAGTTAGCTCCCGCCGCCGGCGGTCTCTGAATAGCATCAACTTATCCACTTCCATACTTCACTATAGGCCTGTCGGGTCCCAATTCGCTACAGGTCAGCTGAACTTTTGTGAACTTTTTATGACTTTTTTATGCACATTAACAGTTATGCATATAGTCATATGATATGGCTTCCGCCAGCTAGTTTTGTTAAAGTTATAGATATCTTTGTCTAGGATCCCGTACTATAATCAGATATATTATAGAGCTTTAAACCACTCCTTTATAACCCTTAAGGTTGTTG